>NC_133362.1:31656776-31857309 GCF_049309525.1 Garra rufa | reverse complement strand
GTTCTTATGTGTACAACTGTTCAGAACTGTGCTAGCTAACCATGTGCTGATTAGCATCTTTGAGCTGACCTCAAAAGTATCTAAAATTGCAACTACTGAAACAGTTCAATTAATAGAAATGTGTACCTTGGATTTTATACAATTTGCATTCATATTAGGGATGCATCTTTGTTCTTTGGGTGTTATTCCATAGAGTTGTCACTACCGATGACAACATGCTTCGGTAGTGACAAAAGGGAACACATAATCCTCGTATTTGAGGGAAAACTTTTTTAGTACAGTTACGTTTGTATTTTAGTAGTGTTTTAGTATGCAAGTTAAAATTCACTAATGTGATGTGGTTGCTACCAAAGCATTACTGTCACTACTGAAAATGAGCTGTCACTACCAAAAAATGGGATGTTTTGTCAACAAAGTATACAGAATTATCAACTAAGATGTTATGGTAGTTTTTGGTTCAATGTATATTTAAACTAATAAATCCTTCACTTTTACAAAGAAAAACTGGATTCAAAATACAACAAATCTCATAAATTACATTTGAAATATTGTTAAAAATGTAACTGATATGGATTAAAATCTGGAAAAAGATGTTAGCAAAATCCTATATATATTTTACATATTATATATATATATATATATTACTGTTTTAATAGTGACAAATTTAAGGAGAGGACAAATATTCCAAAACTTTCTGAAAATGCAATATGAGAATTAACTTCACAATTACTAGAAATGTGTACCTTGGATTTTATACAATTAGCATACATACTAGGGATGCACCGAATGTTCAGCAACTGAAATTATTTGGCCGAAAACAGCAAAAAAACATTGACGTGACGCGATCAAATAGAGGCGCGCACTAATGCAGCAAACATGTCACAGTGTGGAAGCATTTAAAACTGTCCGAGAAAGACGCAAAAAACATTACAAGCACAGACAGCACGAGACTGTTTAGTATCGCATCGCTGTCTTCCGTGAGAAGAGAAAGGGGTGGTTGTTGCTGGTTACTGTATCATGACTGAAATCGCGAAATGGCCTTAAACCATTAGTAAATAAACTACAGAATTTTATGTTGTCTAATACACACACAAATTGTATTTATTCTAACAGCGCTGCATGACGTTAGCGTGATGAAATTTTTTTATAAATCTGCTGTTGTCCGCAAAAAGTAGTACTGATGTCTTCTTGTGGGTTTGCACCAAAATAAAAGCCAACATTCATAAATGTTAGCATTGTGATTTTACTGTTTCTTTAAAAAATGAAAAAGACAAAAGTAATGATAACAATCATTACAACAGCTCTATTAATACATTTATTATAACATTCTCCTTTGCTCAGCAAGGCTGCATTTATGTGTACATTAAAACACAAGACTGATTCAAGAAGGGGGTCGTAAAAATAGCCAAAGAATATTATTTTACTAACTTCATAATTTTAAGTTAAATTGTGCTTTGTTGGTAGTCTACTAGAATGTTAAAAATGTTCAGTGTAAAATATTTTTAATTGTTGTTTTGTAATGATTTTTTTCTTTGAAAAGTGAGACAGAACTGTAAGAAGTAAATATTGGCTATTTAATTTATGCAATGGTGAAAAAAATGGCCAAAATACATGGGGGAATGTTTGATAATCTGCCTTTGGCCATGTGTGTAATTTTTTTCGGCTTCTGCCAAGAATTTTTATTTCGGTGCTTTCCTAATACAAACTTTTTATAATTTTTTTCTTCCAAGACATTTCCCACTTTGAATTTGGACCAATTCCGTAGAATTGCCCATATACAATACTATTCAAAAGACTTTTTAACAGTAAAACATTTATAATGTCAGAAAAGATTTCTATTTCAATGAAATGCCACTGAAAAAAAATGTGTCACACAAAATATTAAGAAGCACAACTGTTATTGATAACTGTTTCCTGAGCAGAAAATCATCATATGAGAATGATTTCTGAAGGATCAGAGTAATGGCCGCTGAAAATTTAGCTTTGCCATCACAGGAATAAGATACATTTTAATACATTAAAGGGTTAGTTAACCCCAAAATGAATTTTCTGTCATGAATTATTCACCTTCATGCCGTTACAAACATATAAGACCTTCATTCATCTTCAGAACACAATGTTATTTGATGATATTTTGGATAATATCCAAGCTTTTTGACCCTGCATAGACAGCAACGCAACTACCATGTTCAAGATTCAGAAAGGTAGTGAGGACATCGATAAAATTGTCCATGCAGCATCTGTGATGCAACCGTAATGTTATGAAGCAACGAGAATATTTTTTGTGCACAAAGAAAACAAAAATAACAACTTTATTAAACAATTTCTTCTCTTCTGTGTCAGTCTTCGCCACACATTCACAAGAGTACCATGATGCATCTGCAACCACTCATGTCACATGGACTATTTTAACAATGTCCTTACTACCTTTCTGGGCCTTGAACATGGTAATTGGGTTGCTGTCTATTGAGGGCCAAAAAGCTCTCAGATTTATTCAAAAATATACTGATTCAGAACGACATGAGGGTGAGTAATTAACAATAGAATTTTCATAAAAACTGGAATATTGAACTGCAAAAACTGAATATTGTGCTGTTCAATTTAACTTAAGGAATTATTTTCTACAAAATTAAGTTGTTAAACTGTAAATAATGTTATAAGACAATGCAAATGTTCTTGATTCTTTTTGACAACACAACCTTAGCTAAGTAAGGACAGATTCTAACCTTGTCGTCTGCACGGATGGTTCTGAGTTTCATGATGAGCTGAAAGCGCATGAAATTGTTGGTGCCGATGGACTGCAGCTCCAGAAGTTTGCACAGAGCCACCAGCTGCGGCCGTGTCAGATTGTCTAGGGTCAGTTCATCCTCAAACAGCTTAGAGAAACGTATGATCTCCTCATTACTGGGTCTCTCTCCTGAGTCACGGATCTGGGAGAGAAGAGGAAAGGGAACAGAGAGAGAGACAGAGAGTTCTCATTCAAAGAAAGCTCTCATTCATGGCACTTAGGAGCAACTTCATAAGCATCACCACATGGGGGCAATACAGAGCTACGTTTTAAATCAGTTGGAGAAGCAGTGCAGTTGGGGGGTTTTAGGATGAGTTCTGAGCATGAGACTATGATGTACCTTCTGAAAGAAAGTGGAGAACTCCTCAGTCACGTTGCCTTTGGCTGCTTTGTTTCTTAGTGCAATCTCCTCGATGGTGTCCTGCAAGAACTTGGCCATCTCTAACTTCACTCTCAGTTCCTTCTTCAGTCTTTCCTCCTATATATGAGAGAGATACTTGATATGAGGTCAAATAGGTTTGGTATTAGTATTGTACAAGTAGAGGCACATGAGGTGCGACTAGGACAGAATACGATTAAAGTCTTTAGGGTCTTTATAGATTAAAACTCAAAAGGTCAGCGTACCTTTTTGGACTGTGTCTCGAAGGTGGACGGCAACATGTTAGGGAAAAGTTTCAGTGCAACGGGAAGCAGAAACTCCATGAATGGGACGATGATGAAGACCAGAAAGGGCAGGAGCCGGAAGACATCTGCACACGTCCTCAGAAACTGCAATTAACATGACATAGGCAGTGACGTCAGCAGATTGCGGCTTTGGTGATGACATGCAATTATTGATCAGTGGCGGTAAATCTCTAGAAGTAAAAATGAAGTACAACCCCTGAAATCCCTGTCTTGAAGTGCTAAGAACTAATTGTACAGGGTGATCTGCTCTGTCTACGTAAGAGAGTAAAATTAGAGCTCAAATCCTGCTGGGAGGAGAAAAGACTCAGAGTTCTCTCTAAAACTGCCTATTTTCCTTTCTGCGGTTTGGGTGAATCTCACAAAACCTGTCAAGAACCTCATGTCCTGTTCCTTTTTTAGCCCAAAATCAAAAGAAAGAAGCTTATTTTGCTTAAAAAGTCATTAAGATTTTCTACATTGCTACATAATTTTCATGAGAATTAAGGACATTTACTCTAATCTTCATCAATTCTCATTAGTGTAATGAAAAACACATTCTTTACTGTCATACAAAGTAAAATTATGAAGCACTCACTCATGCACTCACTGGCTTAAATGTCTGCTATTTAAAATAACATTATTTACTGCTTTTTTTTACAGTAATGCAGTATTTTTTTTTTTTTTTTTGTGAAACATAACCTGGAAGAGTTCAGATTTAATTCACCCATTCTGTAAAACAAAATAAAAAAATACTAATGATAATTTTTTTATTGTACTTTATTTTATTTTATTTTATTTTATTTTATATGTAAAACAAAATGTGGAAGTGTTTAAATAAATGAACTCCTTCTGTAAAATAAAATAAAATAAAATTAAAATAAAATAAAAGTTAAAGGACATTAATAATGCTAACTTGCAATCAATTTACGTATTTATTTATTTATTTAGTATTTTTTTGTGAAACAAATTGGAAGTGTTTAGATTTCATTTACTCCTACTGTAAAATAATAATAAAATATAATAATGGCAATTTTATTTCATGTAAAACAAAACCTAAAGTGTTTATGTATAATTCACTCCTTCAATAAAATAAAAAAATAAAATAAAATAAAAAGGAAATATTAATAATAATGCTAACTTCCGATTGGTTTTATTATTATTATTTATTTATTTATTTATTTTTGATGAAACATAACCTGGAAGTGTTTAGTTATAATTCACTCCTTCTGTAAAATAAAATAAGTAAAAAAAAGGTAAGATTAATAATGACAACTGCCTATTTATTTATTTATTTTATTACATAACATGATTATTATTTTTTGTGCGTTTTCATGTATAATTCAATCTTCAAAATAAAATAAACTTATTAAAATGTTTAATGATTAATAATAATGACAACTTCCAATTTATTTTATTTAATTTTATTTTACAGAAGGAGTGAATTATACATAAAAACTTCCAGGTTATTTTCCAAAACAACAACAAAAAAAGAAAATAAATTATTTTTTGTGAAACATAACCTGGAAGTGTTAATGTATAATTTGCTCTTTCAGTAAAAAATAAAATAAAATCAAGAGAAAAAGGACAGCTCTGAGACATCAGGTAAAATACAATAAAACAAAACAAAATAAAAATATAAATAAATTTGAAAGTGAAAAACTGACAGCTTTAAAAAAAAAAAAGATAAAAAATAAACAAGAAACAAACAAACAAAGAAGATCTGAAATGTGAATGAGCAAACACCAATACATCAGTGCATCCCTTCCCCATGGTAAGAACTCACTTCCTGAATCACACCATATATCTAATATATATATATATAGCTGATCAAACATGATGAATTCAGAAAATGAGAGGTTAGATAACAAAGGAGCTTCAGCTCTATAAGAGGGGGTTCCTGCGCCCCTTATTCCACCTGTGTGTCAGCGGTCCTATAGGGAAGAATTTCAACCAGGCCGGCCTGAAAAGAGCCTTTGTGTTTGGCCCATTGACATGTATATCACCACAGGCCGAGAGAGATAGAGCGTGAGGGGGAGAGAGGAGGAAAACAGGGAGGCCTGGAGTGTGAAATATTCAGGGACGAGTGAGTGGGATGGAGAGTGAAGGCATTCCAAAGGAAGTGGCCGGGAGAGAGCAGGACAGAGGGCTTGGGAAGGGGGTTGATGGCTGACATCAAAAACTAAAGGAACCCACGCTGTGCAAGCCCACTTGTGAATAGGCAGGATTAAGGATGAAGCAGGTCAGAAGAATGGCGAGAGTGAGGTGCGACAGATGCTAGCTGAGGCACATCCATTAGCATACCTCGCAATGCTAATGTTGACAGAGTTCACGACATAAAGAAAACCACAGTAAGCTCTTGAAACAACTAACCATGACTAGCCAAACACGAGTATTATACAAGCTGTAGATGTTTTCGAACCAAATGGGGAAAAAAAACTCTCCTAAGGCTTTATGAAGGTAACTAGGTTAGTAAACATTTTCTGAAGAAAATGTGAATAGTGCTTGCCTGTGCAAAACTAAACAACAAAAGCTGTTATAGTTCGACATTTGAAAAACGTTTCACCACCAGATTAAAACCAAACAGCAATTCTCAATAATACTGCCGTGTTTCTGGAGAAATTATAGGAGTAATGTAGTGGATAATGTTGGGCATTATTATCCTAGCAACCCAAGGACAGACAGTTGATTCTGTGAGAGTGACAGAGTGACCTGTGACAGTAAGCCAAAGCAATCTCCAGTACGTACTGAGTTAGAATGCAATGGAGGCCTTCAACGGTTATAGATCGAATGCGTCATTAAAGTGTCACTTTACAACAGGCTGAGTCACGCAACCGTCTGAGAATTTTTGAGGTTGGAAAGGTATTAGCACTTCGCTAACAGACACGATCATGTAATACTACGTGTGATGTCTGCAATCTACTGTGCTTGAACACTATTATAATACAGAAGAGCAGTAACCTTGTAATTACACTACCATGCTTGGAGTCGGTAAGATTTTGTAATGTTTTAAAAGTGTCTTATGCACAACAAAGCTGCGTTTTTTGGAAAAATACAATAAATCTGTCATGTTATGAAAGATTATTACAATGCAAAATAGCTGTTTTTTTATTTCAATAGATTTTAAAATGTATTTTATTCCTGTGATGGCAAAACTGAATTTTTAGCATCATTACTCTTCAGTGTCACGAGATCCTTTAGAAGTCGTTTTAATATTTAATTTCTTACAATTGATGTTGAAAACAACGTTTGTGGATTTTTCAGGATTTCCTGATGAATAGAAAGCTTAAAACAACAGTATTTATTTCAAAAAGACATTCGTTTTAAATAGATTTTTTTAAATAAATGTCTTTACTGCCACTTTTGGTTAATTTAATGTGTCCTTTATTAAAGTATTAATATGTATAATAAAATAATAGAAGTATTAAAGCTTAAAACTTTTGAATGGCTGTTTATAACTTTACAACTGGCACAGTAGTATGATCTATGTGGATTTTGAAGCTGATTTTTTTTTCTTAAAATGTGAGCTTTTTTTGCTCACTTTGTGTTTAAAATTAAAGGATTAGTTCCAGAACATTTTTTTTTTCTGATGATTTGCTCACCCCTATGTCATCCAATATCATGTCTTTCTTTCTTCAGTCGAAAAGTAATTAAGGTTTTTGAGGAAAACATTCCAGGATTTTTCTCCTTATAGTGGACTTCAATGGAGATCAACGGACTAAAGGTCCAAACTGTAATTTCAGTGCAGCTTCCGAAAAAATAAATAAATAAATAGATAAAAATAATTGGTAAAAATGTATATACTTTAAACCATAAATGTAAAAATGCACGCTTTGTTGGTTCTTCATCTATGTACTTAGTTTCAAAAAGGTAGGGTAGGGTGAAAAACTCCATCTCAGTTTCTTCTCCAACGTCAAAATAGACCAACATCGTTGTTTTATCCTGTTTGGTGAAGGGTGTTTGACTTTCTTTGCATGTTCGCTTTGTAAACACAGGGTCGGTACTTTTGCCTACGTCACGTATGACCTTTCCAATGTGACTACATAACGCGTAAAGTCAAGCTAGTGCAAGACGAGCATTTGTGGTTAAAAAGTATATACATTTTTATTTTTTTAGAAAATGACCGATTGTTTCGCTAGACAAGACCTTTATTCCTCTGCTGGGATTGTGTAGAGCCCTTTGAAGCTGCATTGAAACTGCGATTTGGACTTTCAACCTGCTGACCCCAATTGAAGTCCACTTTATGGAAATAAATCCTGGAAAGTTTTCCTTAAAAACCTTCATTTCTTTTCAGTCGAGGAAAGACAGACATGAACATCTTAGATGACATGGGGTTAAGTAAATTATCAGGGAATTTTTATTCTGTAAGTGAACTAATCCTTTATTGCATATGGCCTCAACTAACCTCTCTTTTACTTCTGTCCTAAGGACAACATATCTCAGGTGGACATCACTTTACTGAAGTCAGTCTGGGCTAGTGGCCAACTATCTGTTAGTGTGAGCCATACTGATCTATCAATCATTAAACTACACAGAGAGAGATTAATAATAGGAGGGACATTGATTGAAGGAGGAAATGAGAAAAAAAGTGTGCTTTTTGGCCATGTAATTTTCCCCTGATCTCAAAAGAACAAAAACAGAGCACTTCAGCATCTATTTGCATCATCATAAGGATATATATTAGTGTCTCAGCAAACTAGAGGGACTGGGACGTCTACGGGCCTAAAAAATAATGGATTTTTTGTATTGTGATTAGGGCTGTGCAATATATCGCACTGAAAACCTACGCAATATCGCGTTCAAAATCTAATGCGATTCATCCGTGATTTTGAACGCGATATTGCGTAGCTTTTCAGTGATCTACGGCTCAGTGTTTTAAATACCGCGCCATCTGAACGCAGGTGATGGAGATTTACTACTAATCACAGAACCGGCTTTACTGATGAGATACGCATGACAATCGCATGCGATATATTGCCCAGCCCTAATTGTGATTTTGTATTGTATTGTGAAATTTAAAAAACCCTTATATCGTTCGTGGTAGGACCCTTGCTGTCTATGGAGGGACAGAAAGCTGTGAGATTTCATCAAAAATACCATCATTTGTGTTGCGAAGATGAACAAAGGTCTTATGGCTTTGGAACGACATGAGGGTGAGTAATTAATGCCAGAATTTTTTTTTTTTTTTTTTTTGGGTGAACTATCCCTTTAAATTGAGAAATATTAATTGGGATTAAACATCCTAACTAAATGTAAATATTATTTCAGCTTATATTAAATAGTTATTAAACTAGACCTAATGGATTTTTTTTATCCTAAAGGCCTCAGGAATCCCATGTCACTTTTACACGAGAGCTGGTTAAAGTGTCTTGGGTCTCCCCTGGCCTCCTGACTTACACAGTAATCTAATAGCTATTCCCTAAAGACTCAGCATGCCACTAATTTAAGTCATTAAGCTACAGAAGAGAGCCAGTCAGACTTTATAGGACTGGGATTAAACTACGGAACAATGCTAACCACCCACCCCAAATCCTACTATACACGACTTAATTACATTACACTGGGATAAATCCATAGGGCAATGACAGACAAACAATTTACCTCATACAATGACAGGTCACCTGACCAGCCCAGGGTGGTACAATATTACAGTTTTCCTTGCATTGTCTATTAAAGATAATTATATGTAAAGGTCGAAGTTTAACCTATTTATGTGTGTGAGAAGTTTCATCGCATTCAACATTTTGTAAATCAGTGAACACCACCTGTGTCTAAAGTCTACTTTATTATTACCAAATCTCAATGTAATCATGTTGTCATTTACTCTTTAGGGATAAGTTTCAAATTTGAGCAGAGTTCAACTTTTGCATAAACGTTGTCAGCTTTAATCTGACTAGATGGCGCAACTTTCAGGAGTCAGGGTACAGTTATTTATCATAAACTTATCTGAACAGAGAGATACTCATGGGAAGGTTCAATCCTATCAACTTAAGTCATTCAATGGCTATCCTTCAGACAGTCTAGAACATGTTTTTCACACTTCTGATACCAAGTTTCACCAAATATGAGGATCCCTTTGTCAAAGACCCCATTTCTGAAACATAAACTGCAGCTCTAGATACCAAAAATAGTAAATAGGAAAATAGTAAGTGTGCTGCTATAAATGCCAAACACTAAAATGGAAATTCTGACATTAGTTACTCAGCCTCATGTCGTTCCAAACCTGTAATATCTTTGTTCATCTTCAGAACACAAATAAGAGCTTTCTGACCCTGCATAGACAGCAATGCAACTACCATGCTCAAGGACCAGAAAGGTAGTAAGGACATCATTAAAACAGTCCATGTGACATCGTTGGTTCAACTGTGTTATGTTATGAAGCTACAATAATACTTTTTGTGCACAAAGAAAACAAAAGTAACAACTTTATTCATCAATTTTGGATGCAAGAGCTGATGTCCTTACTATCTTTCTAGGCCTTGAACGTGTCAGTTGCATTGCTGTCTATGCAGGGTCAGAAAGCTTGCAGATTTCATCAAAAATATCTTAATTTGTGTTCCAAAGATAAACAGGTCTTACGGGTTTGGAACAGCATGACTGAGTAACTAATGAAAAAAAAAAGCTGTAAAAAGTTTGATTGTGTATTTACCTGTCTCCTCTCTCTGCGTGACAGAATTTGTCCGTTCAGCACCCTCCATAGCATCCGCACAGCGATAGTCGTATCTATCCATAGCAGGCGGAACCCGTGATAGTAGTGCTTCACCTCGTCAATCACGCGTTGGCTTATTGTCCTTCGCACAGGTTCGGCATCTACCATCGGGCTGTACACCGGTCCGCCCTCCTCAAGCTTTTTATTCCGATCCTTCAGTGAACGTAAAGACTGCTCTACCTTCGAATCATCATGGAGACGGCCTGTGGTATGTACCCACCGGACTGGGGTGTTCTGTGGCCAGGCAAGCGTCCTGGGGTATGTGGAGTGAGTGTGGACAGGCAGGGCAGTATCAGGTAGTAAGATGGCACAGTACAGGCGAGATGACCTGGACAAGTGGCGCTGAACTGCTGATGAACTGTCAAGGTACAGGACAGATGATGCATGAGGCCAGACATTGCCTCCAAGAACTCCAGGACTGCTAAGAAAAAAAAAAAAACACACACACAACAACATCATGCATCAGTCTAAAGAATAAAACCCAATTGAAAACAATAAAAAAAAATTACAGTGTTTTTTAAACAAGTCTCTTATGCTCACCAAGGCTGCATTTATTTGATCAAAAATATAGTAAAAAATGTAAAATTGTGAAATATTATTACGATTTAAAATAATAGTTTTCTATTGCAGTTGAAGTCAAAAGTTTATATACACTTTGCAGAATCTAATTTTTTTTTTAATTATTTTACCAAAAAAGAGGGATCATACAAAATGCTTGTTAATTTTTATTTAGCACTGACCTGAATAAGATATTTCACATGAAAGACGTTTACATATAGTCCACAAAAGAAAATAATAGTTTGATTAATTAAAATTACCCCGTTTAAAAGTTCACATACACTTGATTCTTAATACTGTGTTGTTACCTGAATGATCCACAGCTGTTTTGTTTTTTTTTGTTTTGTTTGTTTAGTTGAGTCCCTTGTTTGTCTTGAACAGTTAAACTACCCGCTGTTCTTCAGAAAAGTCCTTTAGGTCCCAACAGTACTTTTGGGTTTTCAGCACTTTGGACACTGAGGACAACTGAGAGACTCGTATGCAACTATTACAGAAGGTTCAAACACTCACTGATGCTTCAGAAGGAAAGACAATGCATTAAGAGCCGGGGGTGAAAACTTTTTGAAATTGAAGATCAGGGTAAATTTTATTTAACTTATTTTGTCTACTGGGAAACATGTAAGCATCTTCTTTAGCTTCTGAAGGGCAGTACTAAATGAAAAAAATATAATATTTAGGCAAAAAAAAAAAAAAAGTACACATCCTCATTTTATGCAAAAGTTTACAACACTGGCTGTTAATGCATCGTTTTTCCTTCTGGAGCATCAGTAGTGTTTGAAAGGGTTCAAATACACAAAAATGATGAAAAACCAAAGAAATTTGGGACCTGAAGGCCTTTTCTGAAGAACAGCAGGCAGTTTAACTGTTCAGGACAAACAAGGGACTCATGAACAGCTATCATTAAACAAACAAAAAAAAGCTGTGGACCATTCAGGTATCAACACAGTATTAAGAATGAAGTGTATGTAAACTTTTGAAAGGGGGTCATTTTTATAATTTCAACTATTATTTTTCTCTTGTGGACTATACATAATCATCTTTAATGTGAAATATATTATTTAGGTCAGTACTAAATAAAAAAATAACATGCATTTTGTATGAAACCAAATAGATTCAGACAAAAAATAAAAACCATGTCACTGACCCAGATACTATTTAATTTTCACTTCCATTTACCTGTTTGTGGCTAACCGCAGTGCAGTGCAGTTAAAGCATGTGCTTTCTGATAACCTTCCTGAAAAAGATTCAGAGTAAAGAAAAAAATAAAATTAGATATCATACAGCGCACTTATGAGACCACCATGAACAAGGATGGACCAACAGAGTAATGCAATATAGCTCCAGGAACACCATGCTCAGACATCTGTGCATGATAAAAAAAAACCCAGATGATATAATATAACACAAGGGGGTCATGAAGAGTGCTACAGGCTACAGGCCAGCATGGGATCATGGAAAAGGACAGAGAAAATGCTTGGTTCCATGCCAGTGGTGCATACACAGACAGAGAAAAATACCACCACTGACAAAAGAAAGGACACACAAATGAAGGCATGTAAGGTCCCAGGTATGAACTGTATCAGAAATAGAGCAATGGAGGCTCTTAGATGCATATGGAGGAAAAACAAAACACTTTCAACTTTTCATCAGCAAACCTCAAGCTCTATAAAATGAATGTTGTACCTATATATCTATGAACACATTTGATGTGTTTTGTGTTTTTAAACAGCAATTAATCACAGTTAATAAGTCTTTAGTAAGTAATAGTAAATAGTAATATCAGCAAATCTAATAAATGTGCAAGTAAAACAAGTAATGAATAAATGATGACAGAATTTTAATTTTGGGTGACCTATGCCTTTAAAAGCACATGTTAATTTTGGCAGACCTGAAAACACATTTTTTTCTCTCTAAAAAACCCTGGTTTAATTATTACTTAAATAGCATTTTTATATACATATAAATCTGTGGAGTGGAGTTAGGAAGCAGTATGCAACATATGCAATCATGTAATGATATTATATCATGGAATGTGCTGCACACAAAATAGATTACATATTGGTCTTGCTGTCAAGTTGAAACTGTACCTGCCTACATGCTTGAACAAATGTGTGAATGACTCATTTCAAAATTCTTTTATCCATAGTCAAAGCATTTTGTCATGCCCATTGCACATTGGCACTTAATCCATCTGACTACGTGCTATTTATTTTTGTATGTGGATCAGTTATGACACATCCTCCATACAGGTTTCATCAGGACACACACCTCACACAAAAATGCTGCATTTACTACTGTGAACAGTTTATATAGCTCGCATCTTTTACACTGGATGGATAAAACAAACATTCCTGGTGGATAGTCCCTCTCTTATGACTAGGCATATGACTAATTCAGGGTTTCTGCAGATATGAACAAGTGAAATTTAAGACTTTTTAAGACCTTTTTAATACCACCTTATATGAAATTTAAGACCCAAACCTGTAATGGAAATAGATATTATATTACATGCATATATGTAATATTTAATGTGTTTAATGTAAAAAGTAAACGCAATTTCATGGCTGTCATAAATTAAATTTATTACTACGATATACAGTGAACTTTTCATATCAGCAGATACTATTCCACACAAAATATCCCCATAAAAGTACCACTAGAAATATCTGATGTAAAAAAAAAATAGCTTTTACATCGTAAATCTGCATATTTGATTTACCTTTATAAAGGCCTTTTTTTTTTACTTTTGAAATGTATGCATTACCTTTGAAATTTATTTTATGAATTTATCAATAAATTCTAAATGGCTGTTAGCAGTGAGATTACATAATTTACACTGCAAAATTAAAAGTGAGATTAATGTTTTAAATACATTTATTGATTTATAAATATATACATTAGAAATGTTGGGTGTGGAGGCATACTTTTAAACACACTAAACTACCAGCAGGTGGCGGTAAGTCACTTCATGAGCGAGTTATTTCAACTGTTTCGAGCAAAACGCTGAATCATAGCAGAACGTTGCTAGGAGAATGCTTCTGCTAATGTTGCATATTGTCTAATATGTAAGTAACTACTTGACTAACTACTTTTTTATTGAGCTAAAATTAATGTAACATTTGTAATTGTGAGAATTTTTAGCAAAAAGCTCACTTGGTATATTACTGAACTATATCATGTTATAAATAAACTATACATTTTAAATTTTTACCTCAGTGTGTTTCTTTAGAGTGCTGTTACATTCATTTGTTTTAAAGTATGTCACAAATAGACCAGAAATACACTATCCATTATCAATTTCTGTTTACGTTTAATGTATTAAAATATGAATCTTTCTTGCCTTTGGATGCTTCACTAGTTGTTTTTGTCACTTCAGTTTTAATCAGGCGGTTTGTTCGGTCGGGCAAGTAAAAAAAAAAAACATTTTAAAAGTATCTCGAATGCTGGCGGTCAGCTAGCTCGACCTATAATTATTATTATTATTGATAACATTATATACAGAAAAAGGTAGTTTGACCTGTATTCTGCTACTGTGATTCTGAAGACGCAGTAACTTCCACAGAGGGAGAAAAAAAATCTAGTTGTTAGCAACTGGCCTTAGCCAAGCCCTATATTCAGTTTTTTTCAAGCTAAGTATCGCTAAACCTGCACTTCCCCATAGCTAAAAAGTTAAATCCATTTTACTTCTGCGGTACAATCCGAGAGAGACTCGCGGCAATAACAGAAAGCTGATTGGCTATTGCATGCTGGTCTCATTTGTAGTTTAAATACAGCAAATTATATTTGGAATAGTGAAATAAAGAACTACAACACCACGGAAACAACAAAAAGAGAATTTAAATGAGCATTAGAGTTAGCATTACATGGACATCGGAAAAATAAGACCTGTGTAAAATTATTTAAGACCTAGAACAGCGAATTTAAGACTTTTTAAGGCCTAAAATTTAGATTTTTAAATTTTAGACTTTTTAAGACCCCGCGGAAACCCTGGACTAATTACAAGTACTGCTTATGTTAAACTACAATACGGTTAAAGGAACACGCCTGCTGCGTCCATATTACGGCAACAAACTTCCTTGACTATTACGCCGGAATGCGAGTGTAGTTCCTAATCTTATCAGCCTAGAAAAATCGCATCTTTACATTTTCCGCTGATCTCAGTACACGTTATAACTGCAGAAGAGTCATGTTTTAAATAGGACAAATATCGAAACTCATTGGTTATTTTAGAACGCGATGCTATTGGTCTAATAGGAATCAATGATCTATGCTAAGCTATGCTAAAAGTGATATCGCCAGAACAGGTGAACGGCTGAATGGATTTCAACGTAAAACTCAACTTATTAACTCGGTGGAGTGTTCCTTTAAATAAGAGACACCCATTGCAGCTGTCTGTCTGATATTCGAGCGTAGTATTTCACCGGTAATGGCCTTCACAAGCACTCTGGACATCTGTGACGAACTCGGATACACTAGGATGACCGAGCACATTTCTGTAATGTCTAACTCATGGTAAAGTTAGCTACACCATTTAGACTTGCCTGTTGAAGTGGATTATTTAAAACAATACCATTATCTTCTGCCTGTGCACTGTTTATATAGATTTTTGGTTAATATCTACATTATTTTAAAAAAATAACATTATTACATTACATTACACTATTAAAAAAAACCACATCGTTTTATACATATTTTGGACTATGGAGGGGGGGGGGGGGGGGCGCGATTATTTTGATGATGTAAAATGGTTGCACTCATGGCGATACCTGTTGCTATTTTTTAGCGCAACTCAGAAAATAATGCTGTTTTCCAGGCAGGTTTTTGAGCCCGTAAATTCCGACTTCAAACCACGACTCATGACTTTGTAGCATTCCAGGCAAGTTGCCAGGCAAACTGCCTGAGCGTATTCATTATTTTTATATTATTAATAATTTGATTGCAATTATATTGTTATATTGTCCTTATATTGACTGTCTATTTTTACACCGTGTACAACTTGCATAAACACGGCACCAGTAGGGGCTGACATTGTTGTTTTGCGGGCTATGTGACATCAGAACTCGGAACTGGGAGTACATTGATCTAGTGCGAGTTCATGGATGGGAAGTCACGGGTTTGACTGCCGTTCCAGTGCACTTTCACGGGTAAAAGGTTGGAAAACACAGGTAAGTAGTTGCCTGGAACGTGGCATAAAATACTGATAGAATGCCACATTGTGTGGTTTTTGGTTATAATTTTCAATTACACAAAGCAATTTTCAAGGAGCAACAAGAAAAGCGATGAGGACAAAAGAATTTGAAGATGCTTGTGGACGTATAGAACTTCCTAAAGACCAGCGTTTTTGTTCTCTCCACTTTGGCCCTGATGCCTTTGGGGATTTTAATAGACCACAGCTACTAAAAGAGCTTACAAATGGCAGAGACAAGAAACGCTAGATGCCATCCTGGCAGGATGCAAACATGCCGACGCTTGTCATGACACCGCAGCCACTGAAGGAGTTTCTCAGTGTGGATTTCACTCGCCATCCAGGGATATTTAGACTCCTTGTGAGAAAATTTGATTGTAAGGCATTTGATTTAAGCCTACGCTTACATCTATTGCCACCTGTATGATCTTTAAGTAGCTGCGGTCATCGTATCAGTATTTTATTTGTTGTTTAGTTGTATTGCGCTAAAAATAGCAACAGGTAGCACCGGTAGCTCACAGAGTGCAACCATTTCATGTCATCAAAATAATGGTGCCCTCCCAGCCCAAAATATGTATATATAAAATTATGTGGATTTTTTAAATAACAAATTTCATTGATTTTCTGCTACATATTTCAATAAGAGACATCATTTACATTATATTAAACCATACAAGTCTTAACACCCAGGGTTCTTTTTAATACAGTAAAATGTGTTGAATACAGGGCTATATTTTTGTTAATAGTTAATCACACAGTGTAATCAAATTAATTTTTAACCCACTGTTTTTAACTAATAACCCATTGTTTCTGTGGAAAGCATATGACCCACCTGCATCTGCAGGCTAATTCTCCAACTCCCCCCGAGTTAATAAGTTGCTTTTTACCGTTTTGAAATCCATTCAGCCGTTCTCCTGTTCTGGCGATATCACTTTTAGCATAGCTTAGCATAGATCATTGAATCCTATTAGACCAATAGCATCGCGTTCAAAAATGACCAACGAGTTTCGGTATTTGTCCTATTTAAAACTTGACTCTTCTGTAGTTATATTGTGTATTAAGACCGGCGGAAAATGTAAAGATGCGATTTTCTAGGCCGATGAGATTAGGAACTACACTCCTATTCTGGTGTAATAGTCAAGGAAGTTTGCTGCTGTAACATGGCCGAAGCAGGCGCAGTAATATCACACAGCACAACGTGACCAACTGCATGCACAGGGAGCGTTCCTCGTTGGAAGTTACCTAGCTGGGAACTAATTTCAGGCGCTGCGTGAACGGTCTGCTCAGCGCCACTTTAAGTCGTACACACCTAATGCAGTCTGCTTAACTAAGTGTGCTTATTGTTGCATGTATATGATTATTACCTGTGAACTCACAAAGAGCTTGTAAAAGGCACTTTCTCATTGCTCCACATTTGCCCTCTGCTCATTTTGTATTTAATAAATGCGTCAATAAACCTTTAATAAACCTTGGTCCTTGTTGCATTCATATTTCATTCCAACCACAGTAGAGTTTGTTTGGAAGCGGGCCGAGACCCATCTTTTTAGCGGTCTCGGTCCACTTGTTTGGTGCACACCAGGGTTAAAAAGTAAGTATTTGGTAGGTTACCACAACCAAATTTTAAAATGTAACCAAACTTAATCACATGATTATCCTAATCGAAAGCATACATCACCATTGTGGTGCGATAAGGGATCTTGCTTAGGGCGTCAAAAAAAGGCACTGCTCCAAATAGTTTGCTAACAGATGTGTTGCACAGGGTTTGACATCAGTGATGTAAAATAGCAGTACTTCTTGCATGTCTCAAAGTGTGATGTGTTAAGTTTAAAGTGGAAGTGCCTGGATGAACTCTCTCTTTAAGAAGGAAAGTGAAGGAGTGGACCATAACTGCAGGATGTTCTTCTAATTACTGTAAATATAACTTCAGGAAACTCCCTTATCTGGAGTAAGTCAGTAAAGCTATTCTCACCCATTCTGCCTGTATCCCACACATGCACATAAGCATACCGCTTCCCTTTCCCTGAAATACAGTAATCCATCAAACCTGACTTTCTCCTGAACCATTTCCCTCTCCAGCACACCATGCAGTCTCTGGATTACATATACTTACGGTCTCATGATTCTCTGACTTATCCACTCAGAGACAATAGGACGAGGCCAGACTCCATAATTAATCCAATCCATTCTCATCCCACTTCCCTGCAGTACTGTGGTTTAGGACCTTTGCTCCAATGCCCAGGTGAAGCCTAATCCAGGTTGTGCTCGCCATAATGTTTGCTACACATGTAAGACCCTTGGCCTAGTGCCCCCAGTGCAGTCTAATCCTATTGATGCCAGGATGTTTGTATGACAGGATAAATGCTTTCTGTCTACTTTTCGATGCCTATATTTAGTTCTATAGGATATCTGGCCTCACATCTCAAGGTTAGTCCATGGTTGGCAGATTGCCTGAGATCTCTATCCTATTGTACAATTCCTTGTGTTTGCATATAGAAAACTCATGTTCCTAAAGGTGGAATTTATGGCAATGCCATAGAAGAACCAATCTAAGTTCTCCAAAAGCTTTTATAAAAGAACGTTTTTATTTTCCAACCCTAATGTAAAGAATATTTTAACAACATAAAGAATCTTGTGTGCAATGGAAATGTTCCATGGATGTCAAAGGTTCTTCATGGAACCACAAATTTCAATAAAAAAAATCTATTTCTAAGACTGTAAAATAGAAAGGAAACATAAATAGATTCTAAAGACTGTAAATTTAAAATAAAAAAACTGTTTCTCTTGCATATAATATGTTGAAAGAACCTGCACTTTCATGGGTGTTATGTAGCTTCCTTTAAGGGTGGAGAAAAAAACTAACACAACGTTGTGGTCACAAATCTTTCTTTCAGTTTTAGGTTGCTATGTGAAGTACACTATTGCAACAAATTCAGGGTGTGTCTATTGGAGAAATGAACAAAAAGTCAATCATATGAGGATGGAACCACAAAATGTTTTACTACTCATACTGCTTCAGATGCCTTCTAAGTAACTAATTGTCTGATCTAGGGAGGAGTTGGTTTAAATGTACAGAATGTATTGTAGTTTTGTTCATGTTAAAATACTTTCTAGTATCCCAGCTTAAAGTGCAAAGTAAGCAATTCATAGACTGACTTTCCTAAACACTGTAACGCTTTCACAACATTGCTCTGTTTGCTCGAGCAATTCAACCAAGGCGTTCGATAATGCAATTTGTTAGGATTCCCATTCATTCAAGGACAGAAAACACATCCTGCATGCTGACATCTTGGCTCATCAGCATTCAGTTCTGGGCACACCATCTCAGCTGTAAATGCCATGTGACTTTTGAAGCCATAGGAAAATTACATTTTTACTTGCTGACTGGTTGAACACCAGAACACGCTACAGTCCTAAACCATCCTAGTGATTCCAAAATACAGGAGGAAAACCTTTTTCACACAAAATGCGTTTAGATATAGTCCACAAGAGAAAATAATAGTTGAATTTATTAAAATGACCCTGTGTTTCTTAATATTGTGTTGTTACCTAAATGATCCATCATTTGTGTGTTTAGTGATAGTTGTTCATGAGTCCCTCGTTTGTCCTGAACAGTTAAACTGCCTTCTGTTCTTCAGAAAAATCCTTCCAAATTCTTTGGTTTTTCAGAATTTTTCTGTATTTGAACCCTTTCCAACAATGACTATGATTTTGAGATCCATCTTTTCACAGGACAACTGAGGGATTCATATGCAACTATTACAGAAGGTTCAAATGCTCACTGATGCTTCAGAAGGAAACTTAATGCATTAAAAGCAGGGGGGGGGTGAACAATTTTAATTTGAAGATGAGGGTAAATTTAACTTGTTTTGTCTTCTGAGAAACATGTAGCTTCTGAAGGGTAGTACTAAATGAAAAAATATATATTTAGGCAATAATAAAGAAAAATGTAAACATATTCATTCTGTTCAAAAGTGTTCACCCCTGGCTCCTAATGCATTGTGTTTCCTTCTAAAGCATCAGTGAGCGTTTGAACCTTCTGTAATAGTTGCATATGAGTCCCTCAGTTGTCCTCAGTGTGAAAAGATGGAAAGGGTTCAAATACACAAGATTGCTGAAAAAGCAAAGAATTTGTGGGACCTGAAGGATTTTTCTGAAGAACAACAGACAGTATAACTGTTCAGGACAAAAAAGGGACTCAACAACAAAGTATTAAGAATCAAGTGTATGTAAACTTTCAAACAGGGTCATTTTTCTGGGTCTTGTGGATATTCGTAAACGTTTATGCAAAACATCTTATTCAGGTCAGTACTGAATAAAAAATAACATGGATTTTGTATGATCCCTCTTATTTTGGTAAAATAATTACCATTTTGCAGACTCTGCAAGGTGTATGTAAACTTTTGACCTCAACTGTATGTTACACTGAGGGCAAAAACTAATTTCATGCAGGCCTCACATGCAGGTCTGTCTATTCCTTATGAAACCTTTTCAATGGTAGTGTCTGACTCAGTAGGCCTATTCAAGCTGCAGGGTCTTATCAGAGGTAGCAGTCCCTCTGAGAGTGAGATAAAACAGCCAGAGCGAAACATAGCACAGAAGTCCCACAGATGTACCATTTGTGTCTGGAAACAAGTTCACTTATACAAGATCTTTAAAAAAAAAAGTCAATGTGCATCATCATATTGGTGTCTCTATGCAAATGAACAAACATACAGTGTTTTAGTCCATTCATTCCCTGAGCTACATATATACTGCCCTCCAAAGGCAAAGTGCAGTAACTACGCCAACACTGAAACTGAGAAAAATGCCTTTAACATTAAACACCAGCTAGACAAACATGTTGAAACTTTCGTTTCTCTGAAACGGGAGACAATTTAACCAGGGTACTTTGCCACAAGACAAAACAGTTGGCACAAAGTCCGTTTTAAGCCTTAACTCAATTTTGACTAAATGTGTAGTTACTGTGCTTTGCCTTTGGAGGGCAGTATAATAGGACGGTCAACTAGAATCACAATATACACAGCAAACCTTTTGGCTTCATCACAAAGGGTCAACAGGTATCATCTGTCTTTAAAGAAAACAACAGAGCCACACAAAGTCTGACTGCTGTTCACAGGACACATCAGGTGTCCTCCTCTCTCATATATTGGTTGCCTGTGCCAAGTCACAGTCTGTGCTGGTACATTTAACCAGCTTGGTAAAAGCCTGTGGCTTGAACTAATGTCCTGATAAGAAAACCCCAATGTAGGTAAAGACTACACTGCAAATTTCTCTCTCAGTAAACTCTTCTTTCAATATTTTGTAGCATCAATGCCAACCACCAAACTAATTGGTCATCTGAATAATCATTTAGCTTGTTAATAGTCAGCATTGTCATGCTTATTGGTAGGCTTAGCTTTTTTATGATAATCCAACCAACGACTGCATGTTATGAAAGCTATTCATGGTAGCATTTGTTTACCTAACAATGCATATTCAGATCTGACCTCTAATTTATAGGCTGTCAAGCAGATCTGCGGTTAATCATTTGCCAGACCACACCGCTGCAGACTAGCTACAAGAAAGAAAGTCCACACATGAGGGTTACTAGGGTTGCTCAGGAAGCACTTCAAGTATATTTCGAAATCAATTAAAGATTGTGGGAGCAATGCTGTGGTTGAGAAAGTAGGCAAAAGAACATGTTTTATTTCATTCAGACATTCAGATAAGGCCATAGCCGCTTGCTATGGCTACAAGGTCCAGAGATTTGTGCTTTTATTATCATTTACTTGTGCTGTGTAATTTCCTTTACACTCTTAAAAATAAGGGAGCTTCGCTATGCCACAGAAGAACCTTTTTGTCTAAATGGTTTCATAAAGAACCTTTAACATCTGAAGAACCTTTTTGTTTCACAAAAGGTTCTTTGTGGCAAATAAGGTTCTTCAGATTATAAAAAGGTAAGCAAGAAATGGTTCTTTGTGGAACCAAAAATGATTCTTCTATGGCATCGTTCGAAGAACCTTTTGAAGCACCTTTATTTTTAAGAGTGTATGTGAACAAAGTACGACTCAATTGTTTTATAATTAAGTATAAATTAAATGTATTGAAATAACAAGGTTGCATTAAACAGTCTTTGATAGGCAAACAAAGTCCGATAGTAGAGAGTGCACTCTCTGGGTCCAGGTGTTGTAAGGTCAAAATGATCTTTGGTCTAGGGTTTATCACAGTCCATCAAAGAAAACTTCAGAATGACCATGGCACTCTTGTAAATTAAAAAGCCTTTATTATCAGATGGCAGAAATCAAGAAATCACATGCCTTCTTCAGGGAAAGCAAATACCAAACTTAGCCTTAATCTTTGATAGGCTTTGACAGGCAAACTTAGTCTTTGATAGGCTGCTTTGGTTTGTAATTTTTAATTATTATAAATATTAATATTGGTTATATCAAGATATGACATAGTTCTAAGCAGGGGTAAATGCCAGATAAAAATAGACAACAATAAAAAATTACAACTCAGTCCATAGAAGTAATGGTTCATGAAGCCTGAAGAGTTGCTAAACAGCAATTATTGCAAAATTATCCTTTATCATCAGTATTCACTATTAGTGTTTCTGTCTTTGCAGAAATAAAATTACGTCATTGCATGGTATGTTTAAAGGAACACTCCACTTTTTTTGGAAATAGGCTCATTCTCCAACTCCCCCCGAGTTAATAAGTTGAGTTTTACCGTTTTGAAATCCATTCAGCCGTTCTCCTGTTCTGGCGATATCACTTTTAGCATAGCTTAGCATAGATCATTGAATCCTATTAGACCAATAGCATTTCCAAAAAAAGTGGAGTGTTCCTTTAAGGCAAAAGCAGCATTATTGCCCTGAAACACATGAAACTATGTGGTTTGATCATGAACGAACAATAGATTTTTTTTTACCAGATCTATTTCTCAAGGACTGACTTCCCCATTTTGCACTCCTGTTTTTAAAACATGTTTCCAAGTAGATTCAAGTCAGGAGTAAAATAAGGTCTGTGGTAAATGTAACTTGACAGTACTTGAACGTTTTGTTGTTCAACATGAACTGCACACACTCACACCCCAAATATTCAAATGTGGTTACTTGACACAAAAATATATATTTTTAAATAAACACACCTGCTTCAGATTTTGCATTTTTAGTATAGCGTTTTCATGACACGTCATCAGTTGGCCATATTGGCAGGAACTAAATGTAAATAATGCCACTGAACCGAACAAAACTCTAATATTTTGCTGATTATTGCTGCTGAAAATGGACAGTTATTCTCATGATTTGGGCTGTACTAATTGTTCGGACAGGGAAAAAACTTTTGGAGTACTATAGACTGCCAAAAGTTATAACAAATCAAGAAGAAGAGTGCAAAATACTGTCTGATGAACAAACAGCGTTTGTGGTTGACCAAACTGAACCAGAATTTCCAGGGCAGGAATCTTGACTACATTCATGTTTGTTCTTATCCTTTCCAGTCAGGTAGGTGAAATATTAGGCTAATATCTTTAGTAATACTGCTTGTACGTATCTTTACCACATATTAACTTTAGTTTGTCAAAATATTGCATCTTTCCTGCTTACTAGGTCCTTCTCTATGTGATTTAGCAGCTTCCACACGTTTTTTTCCATGGTTTAGACAGCATAAATTAGCATAACATATTCAGTAGTACATTAACCATGCAATCCATGCTGTTGTTTACATCCGAGAATCGCCAATATGGCCGCACATCCATGACATAAGTGCAAACCCTCTATGTGTGTGTGTGCATAGTGTGTATTGGGTAGACCTTAATGCATGAGTTTTATATTTTAAAAAATAAATACGTTATCACCCAAACCAATCGCCAAAATAAAAGAAGATATGATTTCTCATAAGATCAGCTTATGTTTCTATGTTTTCTATGATGGTCTATGAGAGTCCCTACTGAGGTAACAATTTAAGAAAGGTCCACTGAATAAATCTTTTGGTGATCTGAGCTAAATATACCAGCATTAGCCAGTGACATAAACCAGTTTTGTATAGTTTATCAGTTTTCGAAGTGTATGAATAATGCTTTACTAAGCCAGGTCGATACTAAGGAAGCAGCCATGGCAGTCGGCGACAGACGGCTGATGAGTCTGTCCTCAGATAACCTCCAGTTATCTGAGCAAAACACGATGCTCTAAAACGATATATAGCAGCATTATAGACTATGACTATATAAA
This sequence comes from Garra rufa, assembly GCF_049309525.1. NCBI lineage: Eukaryota > Metazoa > Chordata > Actinopteri > Cypriniformes > Cyprinidae > Garra > Garra rufa. The sequence continues at coordinate 31,833,200 of NC_133362.1, read as the reverse complement.
ACGACACGTGTGTCTATTATTAAACATTACAAGATATTCATTTTCGCTTTCAATCCATCGTATTGACGTTCTCAGACAGGAGCGTCTGTCTGGCTACACCTTTAATTAACATATCGCTGTTGATTCCTGTAATTCAGCTTCTAACTTAAAAAAATAAGTACTCCATACGAAAACGTTTCTTCAAAAGTGTGGAAACGACTCGTATGCTGACCATTACAATGAGCTGACAAGTCAACCAGCGGCCAACAACAGTTACAGCACTATTATTTTCCAGAACTGACTTACAGTAACCGCGTGATGATGACCCAAAAGCGCAAGCACGTGTGACACTGACAGGTTACGCGTAGGTTACAGTCGAGAGCCTCCATTATCTGTACCAGTGCACTGGATGCATCCCTCATACACTTAGCACATGAAAACGTTTAAATAGGATGGTTCTCGGTGATTATAACTGCTTCAATCTGTGAGGTTATACAGTTAGCTTGTTAGCTAATCACTTAAGCCTCTCATTTCACCAGTCGTTCAATAATCTTGCAGGCCAGGTTTGCGAGCTCAGTGGCTAGGTTGTGAACTTTCTGATTTTACACGACTGTAGTGTCAACAGGGGTAACGTTATTTTTATAAGACATTTGGAGTGTACATGACAGGTGTGAAAATGTCCGGATTGAATAACACGGTAAACGAATCAGGCAATGTTAAAGTCACAAGGCCTTGTCGGGATTGCTATATAACAGTTAAATAAAACTGATTACTGTACGTCTATAGCAGTAACGTTAAGATGTGCCACATTTTGACAGTTCTTAAGGCTCTCAACCCGTTTAGACATTTAAAGCTATATAAAGGCAGAGGGAATTACGATATTAATCATCCGTGTTACTAATCACATACTAATCACTCCTGTAACGTTAATTAACAAAGAACAGTATTACCTTTTCTGAATTCGTTCTTTAATGACCTAGATGTTTTCAGCAAAGGAGTCCGAGATCTGGTGAGGAAAATTGATGCCATTCTGTTTCCGTCTGTATGGATGAAAAGGCGTTAAACGTTAATGTAAGATTTACAGTAACGCTGAGTGGACGTAAAGAGGTAATACACTGAGGGTTTATGAACTATCCACATAAGTCATAGTCCCAAGCTGTTGGCTCATGCCCTTGTACCCTCCTCGGTGATTCAAGCGATGAGTTTGCAAGCGTTCGGCATTTGCTTCCGTCTTCCTGTGGGTTGAGCTCAGCCAGCAGGGGGCGAGTTGTTGCAGTTGCCGCCTAGATGACGGTGACAGGACTGACCGAGAAGAAATGGCACACTACCTCAAATCATACGTCTGGACAAAGCAGACTATTAAAACTCTAAATGAGTTGACCAACAGGACATGTTGATTAGCGTTCAGATATCCGAGAAATAGCTATACGTGATGTAACTTTGTAACACAAATCCTAATGTTTCTGTCAATGATGAGCACGCTTGTTTTAAGTATGTGATAATACTACACAGATTTTTTTAAAACAAAAGCGATTGCTAAGTAACTTTCCAGAAACGGAAATGAAATGGGTATAAACTGCTTTTGAACATTTTAATGGTTTGTGAGCCCTGGCCAATGAGGGCTATACGGGTCTTGGCGCCAATGTTGCCAGATCTCCGTAGAAAAGCTAGCAAACTGCTAAAACGTGACCCTGGACCACAAAACCAATCATAAGTGTCAATTTGAGATTGAATAAATAAGCTTTTCATTGGTGTATAGTTTGTTAGGATAGGACAATATTTGGCCGAGATGTTATTGAGATACTATTTGAAAATCTGGACTAAGGGCAAAAAAAAATCGAAATATTGAGAAAATAGGCTTCAAAATTGTCCAAATGAAGTTTTTAGCAATGCATATTACTAATCAAAAATTAAGTTTTGATATATTTTCAGTAGGAAATTTGCTAAATATCTTCATGGAACATGATCTGTACTTAATATCCAAATGGTTTTTGGCAAAAAAAGAACAATGTATTGTTGGCTATTGCTACAAATATACCCGCGTTACTTATGAATGGTTTTGTGGTGGGGTACAGGCTAAGCCACCAAAAGGCAAGCCGGCAATCTTTAGCCAAAAAAGCCAATTCTAGGGCCTCTAATGCTAATGGAAAGAAGACCAGAGGCCTTTTTTTAATGGATGTCAATGGAGGAGAGACTTCAGTACACTGAATAAACAGCTTTTTAAAGGAAACAGTTTATCATTTAATTAATCAACAGCCTATCGGACAATTTTCAACATGTTTTACATTAAACAGTTCTTTTGGATTAAAATATTTTTAGTCTTTACACCGAAGAAAAAAAAATTTAATCAAAGCATAACGGCTAAAGCTAACACTTGAGCATCGCACAAGGTTGCAGGCTTGCCTTCTATTGGCCTTGGTATTACTTACTATTGGAGAAAGGAGACCAGAGGCCATTGACTTTGAATGGATGTCAATAGAGAAGAGGCTTTACTACACTGAATAAACAGCTTTTTAGAGAAAACAGCTTTTCATCTAATTAATCGACACCCTCGTTCAGCAAATTTTCAACACGTTTTACACTAAACAGTACTTTTCGGTTAAACTATTTTTAAATTTAGACCGAAAAAATCTGTGTTATGAAATAACTTTTTTTTTATACTTTTTGTGCCAGGTGGGATTCAGCTTATGGCACTTCTCATTCATTCCTATGGTATTCGTAAACAGCGATTGAGTGTAGCACAACTCTGACTGAAATTTAATGACGTCAAGGCTGTAATTTGTTTGGTTTTTAAGGCACAGTGATCCAAGTTCACCATTGGCTTTCTCCAATAGTAAGTAATAATAAAGACCCTCTCATCTCCCCATAAAATGACAATCTCTACTACGGCCTGAACAGAATTGAGAATTGGACAACTGCTATTACTAATGTATAGTAATGTGCAGGAGCCAAGTGCTATCAAGTCTAAATACGTGTGTACTTCTTTCTTACTAAGAAAGAAAGAAAGGAAAACGCAACCATTGTCTATAAGTTCCTTAATAAGTCATCAAACCCAAAGAGGTGTATAACAAGCGGACATGGCAACACTCTCTGGCGCGCTTATTTTCAGGTTGCCAGACAGTGTTGTTGACTGCAAATCGACTACACCCTCAGATTAACTGAATAATTAAAAATGTTTAAAACGAAAACTATACATGTCAATATTGGTTTATGTTGAGTCAAAAATAACAAACAATATTTTTTAAAACATTGTGGCTGTTTTTATACAATGACGTAAAACTCAGCTTTCGCCACATTATCTGTTTGCAACTGGCAACAAGATAACGTATTCCCTCCCTCGAGTATCTGACGTCACATGGTGAGAATTGCCCTCCTCTGCTCAATTCCTCGAGCAGTGATCTGTGTCGCTTTGCCATTTTTCGAAATAAAAACAAAAACAGATGATCTCAGAATCTCATGGCTTCATCTTAAACAACGGGCCTGCGACGAGGTTTGGAGTACGCCGAGGATAAGTGACGATGTTCAACGGAGAGCCAGCCGCGAAGAGAGTGATATTTGAAAAGGCCGGTTGAATTGTGCCGTCGCTTGTCAGCCAATCGGATGTGAGTATTTTTGGCGCTGATTGGGATGAGAGAGTTTCCCGCAAGCTTCTCAATACAGGTCGGGAGTAATGGAGATGCTGTAAACAGGTTTATTTTCCCACTGGAATAAATGATGGCACATTATAATTAGGGGGGATTGCTGTCTATTACACGCCGGGGTGGGATATTAGAGGTTTTCTTTCACGGATAAACGAGTCGTTTTGTAGTATGTCACTGACTGAGGCAGCTGCAGCTGTACCTCACTTGCTAGCTGGCTAAGCTGTAGTTCGCGAGGTTTGTCAACTTCAGTTTGAGGAATAAAATATTCCATGTACCATGTGGGTATGATATGTATTACAGCCCCAGACACCTCCTCAGAGATTACATATTTAATAGCGTAGAAATGTTTGGATCCGCACAAGTGTTTTATGCGTTTTGGCGAGTCATTTCTTTGCTAACATACTGTTACTTTCACGAACCTATGGCTTGATATCTTACTCCATTGTGTATACATTTCCTTACATCTGTCTAGTCTCTTAAGTCTTGCAGCATTTCAACCGAGAGCACAATTCCCACAAAGGTGTTTTAGTTTCATTTTGATGTGAAAGTTTGTATTAACCTGAGTTATTTCTTTCAGTTTGCTGTGAGCTATTAGGACGGTAAACGAGTCCATCACTGGCTCATCCATAATCTTCCTTCATTGATGTTAACGAGGCATCCCGACCGCTCATCCTGAATAACAATAGCTCGATAACTGCCTCTTGTTTAGACCCGAACGGACATTTGCATTTGAGCAGTCACTCTTTTACATAACGCTTTAGTTAGGTTTTGTTTTTATCCGCTTTTAAGATACAATTCATTTATTGCTATTGTGCACGTTACAAATCAAAAGCGGTGTGTTTTTTATTTTATTTCATTGATATGAACTAGCAGTGCTCGTTTTGTATCGAATGGTATGGTTTGTATTATTGGATTTTGTTGCAGGATTCATTTGAGGAGGTGGCGTGCATTGAACTGAATCAAAGAGGCTGGCCACCCACTCGCGCACTGCGAATCCTCCACGGAAGCCATTTTAATGTGGGACCAAACCATTCCAGTTCTCAAACTCCATCCTCGGCATAATCCACTCAAATCTTTCACCTAACCATAGTGTCCCACACGAATTCTAACTACTGTTTATTTGTGGCTATTTAGGACCTGCAGCTTGCAGCAGTCGCCACAGGTGCAGTGGTTAGAGCAATTATTAAATTACGTATTTACGATAAACGCTAATTATGTTGGTCTCATAGTCCTTTTACGTTTAATTTTTGTTTTACGACGATATTTTTACATGTTACATTTTTACTTTTTTTTTTTTTTTTGTCGAATTCATTGAAGAAATGGGCCTGGTTTCTAAGGTGTGGCCCATGATGTATTTGCGTTTGCATTAAAATATAGATTTTTTTTCTCTTAATATATTTTTAATTTAAAGCTGGGGTTGTCAATCTGTTTCTAAGCCCTAATATAAACACCTATAATAGTCTAAACCTCGTTTTCTCTGAGATTTAATTAATTTATTTAATGTTTAATGTTACACATACACTACCAGTCAAAAGTTTCTGAAAAGTAAGATTTTTAATGTTTTTTTAAATTTTAAGTATTTTCTGTTCACCAAGCCTGCATTTATTTGATCCGAAGTACAGCAAAAACAGTATAATTTTTCTATTTGAATGAATTTTAAATTGTAATTTATTTCCTCTGATCAAAGCCACATTTTTATGTTGAAAACAGTTGAATAGAATTTTTTCAAGTTTCTTTTATGAATAGACATCTCTTGTAACATCAATTTTGATCAATTTAAAGCGTCCTTACAAAATAAATATTAATTTCTATAATCCCCCTCTATAATCCTAAAAAAAAATTACTCTACTGTTTTAAATTTTGATAATAATAAAAATGTTTCTTAAAAAGCAAATCAGCATATTAGAAAGATTTGATGCTGAAAATGTAGCTTTGATCACACAATTACATTTTAACATATATTCTGATAGAAACCAAATATTTCACAATATTACTGCTTTTGCTGTACTGTGGATCAAATAAATGGAGGCTTGGTGAGCAGAAGAGAATTCTTAAAAAAAAAAAAAAATCTCACAAAAACTTTTGACTGACAGTGTATATATATTTATTTATTAATATGCTTTTTTGTAATGTTGGTGAGGATTAAATGTAAATCTATTGCTTTTTGTGTTTTGCAGGCCCCTGGTTAGTAATGACAGATAGTAAGGGGACATCACTGCCTGCAATGCCTGAGCCCAGGAGTCCTACCACCATGAAACAGCCCTCTGATTCACCTGGTGGACGTAATGGCCGGGGTGATGGGAGCACTGACCCTGCTATGCTCATGGATAAAGCTGCAACCCAACTGGCAGCTACACCTCAAGAAAGTGTTCTGCAAATGATTAGCAGTCACGGTCATAACCACACCCATGAGCGGCTTAAGGACCTGACTTCTCGCTTGTTAAACGGCGATCAAGACAAAATCCCAAAGCTCTGTGCTGCCACAGCTGCACAACCTCTTCTCAAAGGGGTGGAGCCTGTTCCTCAGCATGCCAGCCCTCCGAGGAAAACCAGCGTTTCTCCTGAACTCACTTTTAAAATAACCAAATGTGTGGTAAATCTAGGTGGGAAGACAAACCATTATGGAGCAGATTTTGCAGAGGAGGGAACCGAGGAGACGAATGCACCTTTGATACTATCAGAAGGTTTTCTTGCCTCTTCAACTGCCAGAAGAGAGAGACGGAAGAAGAAAAGGGGGCTTGACAACTTGACTACGAAGACAACTCCACCAAATCAGAGAGAGTCAATTTTAGATCCTACTGCAAGTTCTGATCAGTCCCCTCGTGTGCACACCACCATAACATTTAATGACCTCACCACTGAACCTTGTGTTCTTCCCATTGAGTCTGATGAGCAGACTGATGCTGAGATACCTGCTAGCATAACTCCCATCCCAATTCAGGTATAGCTTAATGGCTCCCTGTTTCCCGCCTTCAACTGCCTTGGATACAAAATTAGTTGTTTTTCTTTGGGTCTTACAGTTCTTTATTTCTGTCTTTCAGGGGCATGTGTCTGATTGCGAATTGAGTGATGTTGCTCAGGGTGCGGATGATGATGAGGAAGTGAGTGATACAGAGACAGAGCCCCATGTTCAGTTCTCAGTGGGAGATGTTATCTGGACCAAAGTGTCTGGATACCCTTGGTGGCCATGCATGATCACTACAGACCCGGAGATTAACATGCACTTTAGGTCAAAAGGTAAGGTGTACTATATCAGTTGACTTCTTGCTTTTAAGCACTTTCCATAACCATATCATCAACCACAACTGATTTGCATTATACTGGCTTACTCAATTACTGACAGTGTGTGCCAGTGTGATGCTTTTGTAACATTGGCTGCGCCTTTTTATAGTGATCCATATTTAGCCATGGAAAAGCATGGACTTTCAGATAACTTGATCAGTAACATTAGTAGAATTGTAATGGCAAACTGACAGATATTGATTTAAAAAAAAAAAAAACAAGCAAAGTGTCTGGTGTGGAAAGTGGAAAAAAAAAAGAGAGAAAGCTTTTAATTGAGTTTTAAAAGTTGCAGAGGCTACATGAGGGAGTTTAGATGCCGTGGCACTGCATGATTTGCCACCCATGGAGGAAAGTCAAAATCAAGAGGACATCAAGGAAACAGCTGAAGTAGCTCAGAGACCCAAGAAGCAAGGTCATTAAGGGATTTAAAGGTTACAAGAAGTGCTTTGTGGTAAATAAGAGATGAAATGGGTGGGCAGTGCAATTTAAACAGGGTTGATTGCGACGGTTTTGGTGGGTAGGTGAATTATGAGAAAATTGCAGTAACCGAGTTGTGAAGTTCAGGACTCTATGCTAACTTTTCTTTTTAGTGGCACTTGTGCTTCCTAGCTTAAAAGAATTTAGGAGCACAGACAAAAATTTCTGGAGCACCCTCTACTCAATTAAAAAAAATTAACAAAGTAGCCTTCCCACTATGAGGTGATATTTGACTCCTTACAGTGATTTATAGGGAAATTTTGTTTTTGCCTTTGTAAAAGTGTAAATGTATAATTTAATAAAATTTTAATTTCTAATTAAAAGTATGAACCAAATTACTAAAGAGGTGGCACAGAAGAACTCAAAATTGTATGTTGTATGTATGTAGGTATATTTTCAGGCATTTAATGAAGCGCAGAGGTGGCCTCATTAAATTCATGTTGAAATAATGTTTTAAATATAAGTTTTTGAATATAGAATTATTAAATGATTTAAATAACCAAGAAGATACTTTAAAATGAAACTAAAACTGCCAGTAGCTGACAGCAAGTGACTGATTTAATTACTGAATCATTCGTTTGATTCGTTTGATTAATTGAAAAGTAATCTAATCCAAAATTCGGAACTTCTAACTGATGTAATTTTGCCATATCGGTTATTTAGTTTTTTAAAATCCTGTTAATACTTTCCCATTAAAAACATGCTATCGCATGTGTAACCAGCACTATACAGACGTTTTGACCGTTGTGCTTGTGCTCGTGTCTCGTAATCGAGATTTAGATATTAGGTCATATTGCCCAGCCCTAGCATGTAGCAGCGATAGAGTGTCTTTTGGGCTAAGAACTGAGCAAAGATGTGCAATTTTCACCAAGGTCAGAAGAATGCTGCCTTAACCAGAAAATAATATGGACTTAAATGGCTGTAATGATGAACTTTGCCCCAAAAAAAACAATCAAAGCAATGGTAACTGAGACCATAATAGTGTAATAATGTGAACAAAATGCATTTAAACATTGAAAATAAGAGTCAAAAAGGGCAGAAAACAGAGCCCTGGGGTCTCCATGAGTAAGAGGGATAGTGAGTCATTAGAAAGCTGTGTCTGTAAGGCGGATAACTAAAAGTTGAGAGAAGAGTTGTGACTGTGTCAGAAACTTGCTTTTGGTCCAGAAGGATGGTTTGAAAGTACTGATAAGGGAGAGCACCGATTCTGTGAAACTTGTTTGCACAAGGGTGACCTTGAGCTAACAAGCAAAGTGAAGGACTGGCTTCCAACTGTCAACAAGGTAGCATGAGAAATGTAGCACCTGTAAGAAGTGGACTTCTTAATTTCTAAAAGATTTTTATTTTTGGCAGTGAATAGCCGCACAGGATTATTGTACCATGTGCAATACTTCGGAAATGCTCCAGAGAAAAGATATGTTTGTGAGAAGACCATGGTCACCTTCTCAGGAAAACACCAGTACCAGTCCCTTAGCCGCAGCAACAAACTACCCATTGATATCAGTGGAAGGAAGGTACAGTAATATTGTGTGTATTTTATGTTTGTTGTATTATCATGAAATTCCTTGGTCTCAGACATATTTGATGTGCTCTCTACAGCATGCAGTTCCTCGTAAGTTCCGGGAACACTGGGAGACAGGTGTGTCACAGGCAACAGAAGCCTTGGGTTTAATAATAGAGGAGCGACTGGCCAAATTCAGCTTTGTGTATGAAAATGGGAAAGCCCAGTTCAACCCTCGCATGCTACAAGAGCTTGAAGCACAACGCAATCAGGGACCACAGCAAGATCATAGTGAGTCTCAGGAGCTTGTCAGCCTTACTCCTCCTGACTCTACTCATTCCAGCCCCAAATCCACAACAACTACCATCATTCCAGACCTCTTCTCCCACCCCACAGACAGCAGCACTTCATCAGGGAAAAACGCCCTCCCCAAAAAAGCACCTAAACCACCAATGAAGAGGGATCTGCATGGCAAAGTACTGAAGTGGAAGAAGATAGAAGTTTCCTCTGCAAAAAATGTCCCTGGGTCTACCATTCAGGTAGCAGTTAATATGATTCAAATTGATTATCTCAGTGTAGAAATAGGATTTCATTTTGAGGGTAGAGATGTATTGTTCAAATCTTTTGGCATTGTAGGGTCCCTGTTCTGCATCAGGGACATCTGTACACCAGAGTAAAATAAAAACACAGACTGGGAAACGGGTTTACCGGAAAAAGGTGTGTTTTGTCTCGCTGGATAATGATCTGTTTTTCTGTTGTATTTTGTGTTAATCGTACTTATTTTTTATCTTTATATATAGAAGGACCTGCTCTGTATTGATCTAGACCTTCACCCAAAACTTCCTCAGAAGAAACCGAGACAGCTCAAACAAAAGTTTCCTGCAGCACCAAATTCAGTAAAGAAGAGAAAAGTAAAAGCTGGTGTCAGTATCTCTGACACTTTAAGCACACAGTCTACTAATCCTGGATTTTCAGGTGAGACATGTAGCTTAAAAGACATTTATAAACTGTAAATTGCAAACAATTACCTAACCAGTGATTATTGTTTTTTTTTGTCTAAAGATTAAAAAAAAAAAAATACAGTTGAGGTCAAAAATTTACATACACCTTGCAAAATCTGCAAAATGTTAGTTATTTTACGAAAATATGAGGGATTTTACAAAATGCATGTTTTTTTTTATTATTTAATACTGACCTGAATAATATATTTTACATAAAAAAATGTTTAAAAAAATACGTTGAATTTATGTAAATAACCCAATTCAAAAGTTTACTTACACTTGATTCTTAATACTGTGTTACCTGAATGATCCACAGCTGTTTTTTTTGTTTAGTGATAGTTGTCCCTTGTTTGTCCTGAACAGTTAGAACTGCCTGCTGTTTTTCAGAAAAATCTTTTAGGCCCCACAAATTATTTGGTTTTTCAGCATTTTTGTATATTTTAACTCTTTCCAACAATGATTGTATGATTTTGAGATCCATCTTTATGCAACTATTACAGAAGGTTCAAACACTCACTCATGCTTCAGGAAACACAGTGCATTAAGAGCCAGGGCGTAAAAACTTGTTGAATTTAAAAACTTAAAAATTTAACTTATTTTGTCTTCTGGGAAGCATGTATGTATCTTCTGTAGCTTCTGAAGGGCAGTACTAAATAAAAACAAAAAAAAGCCAAATAAGAAAAATGTACACATCTTCATTCTGTTCATATAGCATTGTTTTTCATTCTGGAGCATCAGTGAGCATTTGAACCTTCTGTAATAGTTGCATATGAGTCCCTCAGTTGTCCTCAGTGTGAAAAAATGAATCTCAAAATCATACAGTCATTGTTGGAAAGGGTTAAAATACAAAAAAATGCTGAAAAACCAAAGAATTTGTGGGACCTGAAGGATTTTTCAGAAGAACAGCGGGCAGTTTAACTGTTCAGGACAAACAAGGGACTCATGAACAACTATCACTAAACAAAAAAACACAGCTGTGGATCATTCAGGTAACAACACGGTATTAAGAATCAAGTATATGTAAACTTTTGAACATTGGTCATTATCATAAATTCAACTTATTTTCTCTTGTGGACTATATGAAAATGTCTTTCATGTGAAATATCTTATTCAGGTCAGTACTAAATAAAAAAAATAACATGCATTTTGTATGATACCTACTATTTTGGTAAAATAATTAACATTTTGCAAAATCTGCATGGTGTATGTAAACTTTTGACCTTAACTGTATATAGAGAGTAATTATGTAATTTAAGCAATCCACACATTTCTTGTGGATTTCTTTTTAAATAAAAGCCCTCAAAAATGTTCAGGGTTGTTGTTTCATGTATTTTGTTCTCATAATAGTTTCTTGTATTTTTCTTTTTAATCAGATATTAAGGTATTAGCACACTTGGAGGACGAAGATGCTTCTAGAGGTGTGTGGGTAGTTTCATTATTAGCAACGTTTCACTTGCATATGGAAAAGGTGAATGAAATTAAGCATGTGTTCTAACTGCTTCATACAGGAAAGAAAATGGGCTACAAGCGTTTACGAGAATCAAAGGATGATGTGGCGCTGCAGCCTAAAAAGAAAACCAAGCTTGAAAAAGTGTATAAAAAGCAGTATGGCCAGAAGGTATGATATGAGAGAAAATGCAATGCATTACTCTGAGTGGAGATATTTTAGTTTGAATTAATCAATTCAGTAATTAAATTTAAAAAATGTTGTTTCCTTTTTTTCTTTTCTGTCTAAAGGCACCATCAAATGAGGCCGCTGTCAGTAAACCCAGGGGGAGGAGACGGAAAGCAGACCGGGATGACAAAGGGAAACAAACTAAGAAAAGTAAATCTCCAATCTGTTTTAAACTACAAAAAGGCTCAGTCTAAATATTGTTCTTCCTTGTGTCTTTTTTTTTTTCTTCTGCAGTTTCTCTGTTTTTTAAATTTTCTTTGTTTCTCAGGGGAGGAGTCTCCTGGTAAAGTCAAGCATGTCAGAAAGTCTCTTCCTGTCTCATCCAAAAAGCATGGCCCATCATTTTCTCCTGAGCCAGAGGTTTGTGTAGTTGATTACTGTTTTTCAATACTTGAAATATCATACTTCAGTGTTTCCCCTAGGTTTACAGCTTTTGGGAGGTGGGGGGTGCCGGTAGCCAACGGTACTTTTTTTTTTGGTACTTTACTTTCTGTGTAATAATGAAAACATTTATCTCAGTGGAAAAGATAAATTCTCAATTTCAACATTTTGAACAATAGGGCCCTATAATCTTTTTCTTTTTTTTTTTTTTTTTTTTTTTCAGAAATTCTTGTGTGTTTTCATTTTTCTGATAATCAAATGAAGGCATTAAACATTTATTTATTTTTAATCAAATGAAAATTAAACCCTTTTATTTTTGGCAAACAGATTTACTGTGAAAATTAATACATGGAAAAAAAATTGTGTGAACATTCAGTTTAAGAAGTTTTAATAATAATTGTAGTTCTTTTTCTACAATTAATTGGTTAATCTTGTTGTAATATTTATTTTTTTAATAATTGTTTTCTTTAATTTTTTTCAGAAAAGGAAATATATAAACCCCTACATTAAACTGTACAAAAGTAATACAAGACTAATATAGCTCTGTAAAATGTTAAACCGTACTTTTATTTTGACAGGGTGCCTTAAAAGTTATTGTGTGTATACAGTATGATATGATGCTAGTTTTCTCAAATGAAATTGTAAAATTCACATGAAGTGACACTCACAGTGGCTCTGGAGATGAGTAAGTGACAGACCAACTTTTGGTTTAATCATCCAAAAATCGAATTCCATGGCATTTCGCGCTATAGAGTAAACTCAGATTTAATCAGTGGACTGTGATCCGTCCGTGTTTTCGCAGAGAAACTGAAGACACGTGACCATGTAGAGACAGAAATGACATGCCATCGTGTAAATAAGATAAATAACATAAGTTTGTTTAATCAAAGAACAAGGTATAGATCTGTTCTATAGAAAAAGTAACCCTAAATGACTTATATTGTGATCTGCCGCTATATAGAAAATTAAATAAAATTAACTTGACCTTCAAAGGGCCACCCCCCTAATATAATGGCAGTGGAAGCACTGATACTTGGAACCTGACAGTTTGTAAAATGTGACATGCATCCAGTGTTTCTTGGTTTGAATAATTGACTTTGTTTGGAATGGTAAACAATTGTTTTCTGTCATTTTTGCCTTCAAGATGTCCTATAAGTAAATTTATTCTGAATGCATATTTCAGAGTTCGCTGTGTGAGCACAGACCCGATTCTCCCAGTGACAGTACAGACGAATCGCATCACTCAAAGAAGACAGAACGAAGTGCAGGTGCCAAGAAAGAAAGCGTGTGTCTGGTGAGTAAACTATGATGCTAGGTTTTTGCAGTACAAGTTGTATTAAATAATGGACCAGTTCAGTACCCACATAGTTCACCAAAAAAACAAAGCATGAATTACTCCCCCTTAAGCCATCCTAGTTGTATACAACTTTTTTCTTTCAGATGAATACAATCAGTTATATTAAAAAATGTCCTGGCTCTTCCAAGCTTTATAATGGCAGTGATAAAGATTTTGAAGCGAAGTGCATAAATCCATCATAAAAAGTTCTCCACACGGCTCCGGGGGGTTAATAAAGCTCTTCTGAAGTGTATCCATGCATTTGTGTAAGAATAATATCCAATGTGGAAGTGCAGAGGAGAGAGCCAAACTAAAAACCAGTTGCAAATTAGACATTTCTCTTTACAAATCTTCGTTTTGTACTTCTAAGGATTTTGATATGCCAAGAGGGAACTGTTTTTCCCTGGCTTGAAACAAATCTTGGTTCTCGTGAGACTAGCATATTCTCACCAGAGCTTGCGCAGTGATTGATTAAACTGTATTTATTCATTTATTGTAAACTTTATTAGGCAAAACATTAAAAATCCACCACATTAACAACAAAGGGCACATGGTTTGTCTGTGGATCAGATGCATGTTAAAGTTGATTTCAGCTCTTGTGATTATTGCTGTTCTACAGATGTGTGAGCAGCCTGGTGAGGATCTGGTGATGTGTGAAGGACAGTGCTGTGCCTCATATCACCTTCATTGTATTGGACTGGATCGGTCAGCTGAAAAGGTGCTCTGCACTGCCTGCAGCTCAGGTGAGGTACACATTATTATGTGAAGAAAAAACTGCTTTCTCAGTATTGTAAGCTATAATTTTTCTTTCACTTTTTTCAGGTGTGCATGTGTGTTTCACCTGTAAGAAATCTGAAGGAGAAATACGCCGTTGCTGTGTGCTTCACTGTGGCCGTTTCTACCATGATGCCTGTGTGCGGTTGAACCCTCTGACCGTGATTGAGAACCGAGGCTTTCGTTGCCCCCTGCACACCTGCCTCAGCTGCCACTACAGCGGCCGTGCCGCCGGCAAGGCCACCAAAGGTACTTAAACTGACATGCGTTTATTTTGCTCTGTCATATAAACATATAGTTAGTGATGTTAACACAGTAACTACAGATTCAACAAGCTATTTGTTAGTGAGTCAAACTATTTGTTTTTGACTATTCATTTAAAAGAACAGATTATACAGTTGAGGTCAAAAAGTTTACATCCCCATTTCAGAATCTGCAAAATTTTAATTATTTTACCAAAATAAGAGGGATTATACAAAATGCATGATATTGATGTTGTACTGACCTGAATAAGATCTTTCACATAATAGATGTTTACATAAAGTCCACAAAATTATAGTTGAATTTATAAAAATTACCCAGTTCAAAAGTTTACATCCCCTTGATTCTTAATACTGTGTTACCTGAATGATCCACAGCTAGGGCTGGGCGATATGGCTGAAAACTATATCACGATATCAGTGTTTCATATCGGTCGATATCGATAATTATTGATATTTTTATGACCCATTTAAAATAAGGACCAGGAGAAAAATATATTACACTCAAGCATTTTTATTTTAAACTTAACCTGCCTCTGATCATAATCCCCTCAGTTATTAAGACATAAATGTCAACAACCATGGAAAACTCAAATAATTAAAATGTAAACATAAGTCTAAAGTCACAATATACACTTAATTATCTCTTAATCCTCAATTCAAACCCCATTCATTGTCGATGAAGTGAATGGTCAAGCTAATGTATGGCCCAGAAGTACGGCTTGACCACAGGTCAGAGGTTGTTGCAAAGTACTTGGCTGATAATATTTATTTCTGCACAGATTGCTGGTTGCCAGTAGCCAACATCTTTCCTGGTACTTTAGCCTATACTTTGTGTAATAACAAAAATATTTATTTAAGTGAAAAAATAAGTCCAAAACTTTCAACATTTTGAACAATAGGGCCTTTCAATGTTTTTTGTTTTTTTCAGAAATTCTTGTTTTAATTTTTCTGATAATCAAATGAAAGCAAAATCACTGATTTATTTTTAAAAATATAAATAAATGGAGCTTTACTGTTAAAATTAATACATAGAAAAATTATATTCAGTTAAAAAAAGGTTTAATAATAATAGTATTTTTTCAACAATTAAGTGGTGACTCTTTATTTTAAATTATCATATATTATTTTATGTAAATTATTTAAATGTGAACATATAAACACCTACATTATACTGTACAAAGTAATACAAGACTAATATTGTTCTGTTACATGTTAAACCGTAGCCTACTTTTATTTTGACAGGTTGCCGTGAAGTTTCAGTGTGTATACAGTATGAATGATGCTAGTTTCACTAATGAAACGGTAAAATTGACAAAAAGTGACACTCACAGCAGCTTTGGAGATGTATTTATTGGAGTTTGTCTGTTCATGTGAGATGCAAAGGCCAAAAATTAGCGGGAGCGTCACGTGTGCTTCAGTATGCGTGTAGTGAAAATAAAACGCGTCTCCTCCATTCACACATATAGAGGCAAACGGAACATGCAGGATTCATATTGAAACGGTCTTTTTGCGTTTCAGTTTTCACAGACACTAGTCCATATCGCGATCTGAATTAATTAACAGACCAACTTTTGATTTATTGGTCCAAAAATCGACGAATTCCGCCCTATAGTAAAGTCCGTTTTTATGAATGAAGTCCGCGATCCCGTCTGTGAGGAGACATTGTAAACGCGCGACCATGTAGAGACAGAAATCAAATGCCGTCGTGTAAATAAGATTAATAACATAAGGCTATTTAGTTTGTTTAATACAACAACATGGACCCGTTCTGTAGGAAAGATAACCTTAACTTCTATTGTGATCTGGCGCTATGAACTGAACGTTAAAGGGGGGCTGGGCGGGCCGACGAAGAATACAAAATATCGAACGTTTTATCGAACACATTTTTTATTGATATCGATCTCTTGTCTATCGCGATATATATCGTTATCGTTTTATCGCCCAGCCCTATCCACAGCTGGTTTTTTTTTTCGTTTGTTTGTTTTGTGATAGTTGTTCATGAGTCCCTTGTCCCCTGAGGTACTCTTATGAAAACCGGGCTATGAGATTTAGGGAACCCCCAACTCTTAATGCAAGCTTCTGAAGCACCAGTGAGAGTTTAAATCTTCTGTAATAGTTGCATATGAGTCCCTCAGTTGTCCTTAGTGTGAAAAGATGGATCTCAAAATCATGCAGTTATTGGTGAAAGGAGTTCAAATACACAAAAAAAGAATTTGTGGGATCTGAAGGATTTTTCTGAACAGGGGGACAAACAAGGGTCTTATGAACTACTGTCACTAAACAAAACACAGCTGTGGATCATTCAGGTAACAACATCGTATTGAAAAATCAGGGGGTTGTAAACATTTGAACAGGCTCATTTTTATAAGTTCAATTCATTTATTTTCACTTGTGGACTATATATAAACATCTTTCATGTGAAATATCTTATTCAGGTAACTGGGATGTAAACTTTGGACCTCAAATGTAAGATTCATGTTTTTGTGAATTAGACTACACTGGGTGTGCTCTTTGTTTTTGCTTGCAGCCTGCAAAGAGGTGAAAATGTTTGTTTGGTCCCACTTTATATTAAGTGCCTTGAACTACCATGTAATGATTCTTATTATCAGTGTTGAAAACAGTAGAACCTGACCTTTATTTATTTATTTATTTATTTTAATTTAGCAGTCTTTAAATGGAAAGTTCAAAAGAATCTTGTAACTTTTCAATGCTAGTGAATCATGGCTTACACACATTTAGTACAACTGCTTTTAAAATTGATAAATATTTCTTGAGCACAAAATCAGCACATTAGAATGATTTCTGAAGGATCATGGGACATTGAAGACGGGGGTAATGATAATCATTTAATACATAGCACATTTCCCATTGTCCTGTTGCAGGAAAGATGATGCGTTGTTTGCGCTGTCCTGTGGCCTATCATGTTGGAGACCTGTGTGTTGCTGCAGGGAGCGAAATGATCACTTCTTCTGCCATTGTGTGCACAAGCCACTTCAGGCCTAAGAAAGGCTACAGTCACCACTCTCACGTCAACGTCAGCTGGTGCTTTATCTGCTCAAAGGGTGAGACTCCCACTGTCATTATTCAATACATAAGCTCTGTTTTATTCCTTTCTTAATGAAGGGCATCCAAAATTAAACAAACGTTGCAATGGATTGAAAAATATTTGATTTGCTTCGGTAATGATGGCACTATATAAATGTATAAATGTGTGTTGAAGGTGGACGTCTGCTGTGCTGCGAGTCATGTCCAGCTGCATTTCACCCTGACTGTCTGAACATCGCCATGCCTGATGGCAGCTGGTTCTGTAATGACTGCCGCTCAGGGAAGAAACCCAAATACAGAGACGTCATCTGGGTCAAACTGGGGAACTACAGGTCAGTCTTTATCAGCTCCCACATTTAGTTTTATTTAATGTCCAAACTCATCTGCTTACTGTGGATTTTTATTTTATTTTTAAGTTTTGCTGGTTGCTTGGGCTAAAAAATGCTAATACCAACACAAGATTTTGATCAGACATAAGATTTTTGCCTGACAGATTATAAAATGGGCAAGATAATGTCCTAGATCATGTTTATATCAGTGAGCTCTGTACTATTGTTTAATCAATATAAGCCACTCTTCCACCATCAGGCCACACACTTCTTGTTGTTCTATTTTGTACCGATCCAGCCCAGGTACAGATATGGTTTCCACTGTGGGGCTGATAACAGAGCTTGTAATAGAAACGCATCAGTTGTTGCCTTGGTAATACAAGTGTTTGAGATGTAAATGGCAACCACGTTATAAAGGATGATCAGATATTCTGTTTAGTTTGCTCAGATACCACATTTGGCCAGTTACAAAAAGAAACTAGTAGCCAGACAACAAACAAGTCACCAATCCGGTGTGGTCATTGTGTGCATTCTGCCAGAATTCTGGGCCAGTGCATCTGTTTTCGGATGCTGTCAAAATAAGTCCCCCTTTAGCCAAAAAGAAAAACATAGAATGCCAAATATGAGATGATATATTGGCCTTGGTGACATTTCTGTTCTATTGCAAAGCTAATTTTTATTGTCATAACCTTTTAAAGGTCACTTTCAGAATGAAATTTCTCGTAATTCTCACCCCATGTCATCCAATATGTTCATGTCTTCCTTTTCCAATTGCAAAGAAATTAAGTGAGTTTTTTTTTTTTAGTTTTTTTGGGGGGGTTTTTTGGCTTTTGAGAAAAACATTCTAGGATTTTTCACCATATGGTCAGTGTCCAATGGTTTGAAGGTCCAAATTGACGTTTCAGTGCAGCTACATAGGGCTCTACACGACCCCAGAAGAGGAATTAATTATCTAGCAGAACGACCTGTCATTTTCTTAGAAGGAATAAGGACAAAAATGTTTCAGCTCACTGTGAGCCGAAAAATTTGTGTCCTTGCCTTGTCGGTGAAAATGGCTGATTAAACGAAACGAAAAGACTGTTTCATGTGGGTGCGAATCATAGATTTTTTTTTTTTAAGTTATTTAATGGATTGACGCAACTAAACAAAAGTTTAATCTATGCAAGAGTGCGGTGCAAACAACTTTGTGGAATTGTATACTTTTTAAACATAAATGTTTGGTTTGCATTAGCTCTGCGATAGGGTTGTGCCGATAGACGATAGTATCGTGTATCGACGATAGTCAGATAGCGAGACGATTATTATTATTATTATTATTATTATTATTATTATTATTATCCGCAGATATGTGCAGTGAAAATGGGTAAGACATTTATTCGTCATACAGTGTAAATAGAATAAGTGTAGACAGTCATTAGGATAACAGAGGTAGTAAAATGTGGTTTAGGCTGAATTAAATACGATATATCACAATCCGTCTGTATTTAGTAAACAAAAACATTCACCTCAGTAATATACTATAGAATTACGATGGGATAAAATGGCGCTTAACTGAAGATGGCAGGGAATGAAACCGAAAGTAAACTTGAACCTCTCCGGCAGAACTAGTGTCAGTGCTCTGTACATGCACAAGTCACATGCCCAATAAAAAGACTACCCTTACAAAACGAATAAGGAATTTAGTTCATAGAGATTATTAAATCAAGTAGCACGAGAGTATCGGCGATCTCACAGGCTGACGATATGAAAATTGAGCATATCGCCCAACACTACTCTGCGATGCATATTATGCACATCTTCACACATTATGCTATCATGTTGGAAAGGTCACACACGGTTAGTTCATCCGTGTTAAAAAAAAAACTAAAACTTCATCTTATTTTCACTTCCAACTTTTAATTTGTCTGACATTTTTTGTTTTACCTTTTTTTTGTAAAGGGTGTTTGACTTTCTTTGCACGTTCGCTTTTTTTTTTAAAACACTGGGTCAGTACTTTTGCCTCTATCATGCGTGACCTTTCCAACATGACTATGTAATGTATTGTTTTAAGAAAATTACCAATTGTTTCACTAGATTAGACTCTTATTCCGTGGCTGGGATTGTGTAGAGCCTTTTGAACGTGTTTGAAACTGCAATTCAGTCTTCAAACTGTTGGCCACCACAGAAGTCCTCTATATGGAGAAAAATCCTGGAATATTTTCCTCAACAAAAAAACTTTCTTTGTGACTGAAGAAAGAGATGAACATCCTGGATGACTTTTTTTTTAGAAATGTTTTATTTTGGAAGTGAACTTCTCCTTCAATCTCATTTGAAATTCTAGATGGTGGCCTGCAGAGATCCGTCACCCTAAGAACATCCCAACCAACATCCAGCACCTGCGGCATGAGATCGGAGAGTTCCCCGTGTTCTTCTTTGGCTCAAAAGACTATTTCTGGACACACCAGGGCAGAGTCTTTCCTTACATGGAGGGAGACAGGGGAAGCAAATATCAGCATACTGGCATTGGAAAAGTCTTTAAAAATGGTAAAAAAAAAAAAATGTGTCGTTTTGTTTTCGTTTTTGTATATCAGTATTGTAAGTGCTTTTGTGGAATGACTCCTGTATTTATCTGTGCAGCCCTGCTGGAGGCTGAAACTCGCTTTAAGGAGATCGAGATGGAGAGGGAGGCCAAAGAGGCTCAAGAGAACAACAAGAAACCTCCTCCATACAAATACATCAAGGTATTGATCTACCTTATTTTTCAACGCGGAAGTAAGCCTGGGGGCGAGACTTACGGTCCATTAGCCGCTATAGGAAAATAATGAGAAGAATAACAGCGTGCAGTAAATGGTAAAACTGTTTGCACTACAAAATGGTTTGTTCACAATTAAGATAATACATTAAAATAACATGTTTAAGACACACCAGTGTGCGATATCAAGCTGCAATACAAGCTATTTTGTACAGCTGAAAATAGCTGGACCTGAATGAGACCGGAAGCCAGACCCATAAAATTAACAAATGGCTGTGCCTGCTCTTATGGGAAAAATAATGTGGATACACGATAACCTTTATACAAGATTCCCATGTCCTGGACAACCTGAAAATATCTGTGAATTTAAGTGATTTCCAAAAAATCCATAGTAATTTTAATGTTATGAATGTGGCAAGTCTCTGTATAGAAACTTTAATAGATTGTTGTTTGTTTTTATTTTTCGTTAGGTGAATAAGCCTTGTGGGCGAGTACAGGTCTACACCGCGGACATCTCTGAGATCCCCAAGTGTAACTGTAAGCCTTCAGATGAGCGTCCCTGCAGCTTTGAGTCTGAGTGTCTGAACCGCATGCTGTTGTATGAGTGCCATCCTCAAGTGTGTCCAGCTGGAGATCGCTGCCAAAACCAGGACTTCACTAAACGCCTCTACCCCGAAACCAAGATCATCCGCACCGCAGGCAAAGGCTGGGGCCTGGTGTCATTGCGCGACATTAAGAAAGTAAGTGTTTCTGACTTTTGAACATTAGCAAATGAGATTTTCCATGTGATTGCTAATCATCACTTTTGTGTGCCACTCAGGGAGAGTTTGTGAATGAATATGTGGGTGAACTGATAGACGAAGAGGAGTGCATAGCCAGAATCAAATACGCTCAGGAGAACAACATCACGCATTTCTACATGCTCACTATTGACAAGGTAAATGAAGGCGCTATGTGCATACAAACACCGACCGCTCTTCCTGTGCTGGGTTAGTGTCTGAGAATGGCATGTTTGGACCCTGTACAGCAGAGCCAGAGAAACAGTGTTGTATTGGGAATGGCATTGAACAGCCTTAGGTGGCGTTACAGGACACAACACTACAGATCATACTGTTGATTATGGCCTAAATGGCTTGTGACAGTTTCTATTTTTTTGTAATGTACAATATTATGTTTGTGTGTGTGCACAGGATCGGATTATAGATGCGGGACCTAAAGGGAACTTCTCTCGCTTCATGAACCACAGCTGTCAGCCCAACTGTGAGACTCAGAAATGGACAGTTAATGGAGATACACGCGTGGGTCTGTTTGCTGTCTGTGACATCCCTTCTGGTGAGTTCACCTTCTGAAACTATAAGAGATTTGATTGATTTTGGTGTAAGGCTGGGAGATATATTGACTTCCCCCGCCCACTTCCTTACATTTAACTGTTTTATCCTATTTTACTACTGCTATTAAGCATTTAGAATCTGCTTTGCAAAAAAGTTTATTAAAATAATAGTTTCTCTGAAATAGTTCTAAGAGGTGAAATCAGAGCCCAATCAGAGCAATTCAAGACTAAATAGGTTGCACAATATTAAGATTTTATAAAAGCAAAAATGGTAAAAATATATTTTTTTTCTATTTAAAATAACTGTTTTCTACACAAATATATTTTCAATATATAAATTCAAAGCTGAATTTTTAGCATCATTTCTCCAGTCACATGATCCTTTAGAAATCATTCTAATATTCTTATTTGCCGTTTAAAAAACAATATTATTATTATTATTATTATTATTATGTTGAAAACAGCTGAGATTTTTTTTTTTTCAGGTTTCTTTGATAAATAGACGGTTCAGAAGAACAGCATTTATTTGAAATAGAAATCTTTTGTAACATTATAAATGTCTTTGTCACTTGACCAATTTGAAGCGTCCTTGCTAAATAAAAGTATTCATTTCTATAATTTCTTATATAATTGGATCACATGAATAAATTGCATTTTAAAATATATATTCAAATAGGAAACAGTTATTTAAAATGGTGAAAATATTTCAAAATTTTACTGTTTTTGCTGTACTTTAGATCAAATTAATGTAGTCTTGGTGAGCAGAAAAGACTTAAGAAACTTTTGACTGGCAGTGTATATTTATTTACTACATTTTTACAAGGGAATAATTGTATTTATTTATTTTTATGTATTTTAATATTTACTTATATTAAACACTTAGAATCTGCTTAGTTGAAAACCGTAAGAAGATTAATTGTTGAAAAGATGATTTCTGTTTATAAAAAACACCCATTTAAGCTCAGTTAAGTTCAGAGCATGTACAAAATGGCAAAAATGCTTATTTATTAAAACCCCCTGCCAAAAATTAAATTACCACACTTGGATGTTCACCCAGTTTTTTACTTCTTAAATAAATGAATCACAAATATGACACACAACAATTTGTTTAATAATTGAACACTGGTTACATGAAACATACCTCAAACAAATGAAATTAAAAAACAAATTTTCATTATTTTTTTATGTCAAGTAGAGGTAAAAAAAAAAAATTATGGAGTCATTCAGTGTTGAGGAAAAAAATATGGAGTCGGCTTGTAATTTGCATTTTTGAAATATACTGGCACACATTTAAAATGCAAATTAGTCAGCAGTTAAAAGAGAGTGCTTACAGACCTTAACAAGCTGTTGGACTTGGCTAATTGAAAGGAAACATGGCCCCAACAAGAACTGTCAGTTGAAGTGATGGAAAGGATTATAAAACTCTTTCAAGAAGGAAATCAAACACAGCATGTTGCAAAAGAAGTTGGATGTTCCCAGTCAGCTGTTTCTAAAATTTGGTGCAGGTATAAACAAAATGGAAAGGAAAACTCTAAGCAATATGCCTTGAACAGAAAATGCAGAATGAAACAACTGAGAAACAAATGGGTAGAAAAAGGAATCAATATGTGTGAGAGAACTGTAAGAAACCGGCTGAATGAAATGTCATTTACATATAGAAAAGCCAAACGAAAACAAGCATTAACACCTAAACAGAAGAAAACATGTTTACAGTGGGCTATAGAGAAGATTTGTGAATCACAAATCTACACTGGAAAAGGAGATGGTGCTGGAACTTTTGTCTGGTGCCATTCTAAAGAAATGTATAAAGTTGACTCCCTGAAGAAAACGATCAAATTTCCCAACTCACTTATGATATGGGGTTGCATTTCAGGTAAAGGGCCAGGGGAAATGACATTCCTTAACTTAACAGTCAATGCACAGGTGTACATTGATATTTTGGATGCTTTTCTCATTCCATTGGTAGAAAAGAAGTTTAATGTCATTTTTCAGGATAATTATGCATTTTGCCACAGAGCAAAGAGTATTAAAGCTTTTTATCAGGAAAGGCATATTAACTCAATGACATGGCCAGCAAAAAGTCTGGATCTCAATCTGATTGAAAGTTTATGGTGGAAATTGAATAAACTGGTCCATGACAAGGCTTGCCAAGGTGATCTGGCAAAAACTATTCAAGAAGGTTGGAACCAGCTTGAGTATTGTATTTTTTTTTTATTAGTGAAGTCCATGGCCCAAAGAATTCAGGCTGTCATAAAAGCCAGAGGAGGAGCAACCAAGTACTCACGTTTTTTTGGTTGAAAATTCCATAATGTTTTCCTTCTTTAATCCCGCCCTCCGACAGTTTGTGTGGAGCAGCATTTACTGTGAACGGAGCCATTCTGAGATGCACGTAACCTATACACGTAAATGAAGCGCATATATTAAACCTGCATAGAATACATTTATTTAATTGAATTGTAGCGTTTGGGAATTCACAATGGTATTATGATTTTAAATGGGTTTAATATATCATGCAGACTTACAAAATGGTCTAAAAACGTGTTTCATAGAGTCTTGTCCATGGAATGTGCCACATCCGGTACTTTTGTTTTAATACTCAAATTGAATCAAGGAGTCATGACAGCCCTAAATCAGCGTTTAATTGAGAAAAAATGTTTTGTGCCATATCTGTGATTTGTTTATTTGTTATAAAGTAAAAAGATTGTGTGAACATTGTGAGGTGATTCCATAATTTTTGCCAGTGGATGTATTATAGATATCATAAATTAATTATACAACATTTTGCTATCATCCCAGGCTAATTTTGTGTTATTTATATTTATTGACTTATTTGTTGCCAAATCAACCATTTTTAAGTTGCCAAATTAGTTGTTCCCCTAATTTAATTGGGGATTTGTGTCACAATGTTTTCAGGCACTGAGCTGACTTTTAACTATAACCTGGACTGTCTTGGGAATGAAAAGACTGTGTGCCGCTGTGGAGCACCAAACTGCAGTGGTTTCCTAGGTGACAGACCCAAGGTGAGTGACTGTAATACCTTTCATTTTATCTGCTGATGTCTTGCTGCTGTTGTGTAGTGGTTAAAGATCAGGCTTGCTATTCCAAATAAGCTTTGTGACGTGTGAGCCAACACAACTGTGCCCTTCAACAAAACACTTAACACAAAGTTTGTCCCTATAATACTTGTACTATAAGTTAGTTTGGATAAAATATAACTACTTTGTTATCCAGTTCTTATAGTCACAATACCTTAATACACTCTTCACCTGCCAATTTCAGAATGGCCATGCTTCTGAGCCCAAAGCCAAGCATCAAAAGAAAAAGCCCAAGCGGAGAAAGTCCAAGAATGAAGGCAAGAAGTCTGAAGACGAGTGTTTCCGCTGTGGTGACGGAGGAGAGCTGGTTCTGTGTGACAAGAAGGGCTGCACCAAAGCCTATCACCTTTTCTGCCTGGACCGCACCAAGAGACCATTTGGTACACCCTTTACTCTATAATATGTAGGGCTGCCTACTAATAGTTGAATAACTGCTAGTTCATGAGATGTGGCTTGGTCGACCAAAATTTTATTAGTCACTTAGTTGCAGAAAAAAATTCCACAGGAAGTGGCGAAGTCACAGTCTCTGACGGAGAGATTGTTAACAGCTGGTTTATGTGGTAGTGCAGTACTTTGGGCAGGACATCACTCACCTATAATTCATCAACCTTAAATATGGCTTATCTGAAAGATGTACAGTACAGACCAAAAGTTTGGACACCTTCTCATTCAAGTGTGTCCAAACTTTTGGTCTGTACTGTAGATATGAATTCAACTGAAAAAACTTGTGAAAAATATCTTTCAGGTGGTCAAATAGCAAATAGTGGAGCTCTGCAGCCACCTACTGGTAAAAGTTATTTTTTTACTTTTAAAACTGGATTTTCCAAAAGATGGGCAAAAATCTTACACTAAACCATGTGAAATTATCCATGTTATCCCCATGAATTAAAGTTAGAAATGTGGGTCTTTTATAAAGTGAATTTTACATTAAAAAAAAAGCAGTTTTTGTATAAAAACCCATTTAAAAAAATATTTATTTATTAATTTATATATATTTAAAAAATATCACTAACCCACTGAAAACTGCACAAATGTAGAGTAAAAACTTTAATAAACAGAAAAATATACAGTACAGACCAAAAGTTTGGACACACCTTCTCGTTCATTTGAATGCGGAGTGTGGAAACTGAATAGTAGCGCGCTCACTGCTTGCTTGCTCGCTCTTAAAATACTCCGTCATTTTTGGTCATACAGATAAGAGTAATACATCTTTTGAATCTGTAGACTCCACATTTATTTGTGTGCACACAATAACAACAAAACATTGTGATTTTGTAAAAGTTTGAAACAAACAGAATGCAGCTTCTGCCGTCTCAGTCACTGTGAACTTGAGTGCGAAACTCCGGTACTCTGTGTATACTTGCCTTACAGACATGAAAAATATATCTATAGAGGGTGAAATATCTAGTTTTAAATGAACCAATTCAAATAGAAAACAAATATTCTTAGACTCTGTAACCCGTATGGAACATGCATACAGGCGCATCACTATTGTGGAGAGTCCATGTTGCTGACTTCATCTCGTAAGCCGAAAACAAAGAAAGCACTAATTTATCAATAAGTTATTAAAACGTTAACTAATGCAGTCTCCTTGCCGTTTTCCATGACGCATTTATAATTATATCGAAACGGACCGTGACCGAAACTCACTTAAAGAATTTCGTATAATTTTGCCAGAAAGTTTTTTTTTTTTTTTTTTTTTTTTTTCATATGTTAATGTAAAAATGTTAATGTGGTGTAATATTAATGAGCTATCAATTTTAACATTTATTAGACTTAGTTATTGAACACTAAATACTGAATTAAATATAGATAAATCCTTAAAGCTACAAAAGTTCTTGATTTCCTCTTTTGTTCTTTGATTAATAGACATCACAGCAGCTGGGTTATTGGGTTATTTGGCTGCTATTACTTTAAGAGCTGCCACTGCTGATCGAAACGCGGATCTGACACGCATACTCGTAGTTTCATTTGCGTTTTAAAATAAAATGATACAGGCTACAGCATGCATTAAATATTTTTAACACGGTTAAGCTGGAAAAATTGATCGCCTGATTTTGACAGCACTAATATAAATATTTAACAGGTGAGGTGTTTTTTTTTTTTTTTTTGTTTTTTTTTTTACTTTTAATGACATTCATGCTCTGTTGTCTTCTAGGTCGGTGGGACTGTCCCTGGCATCACTGTGACGTGTGCGGAAAGAACTCCGATGCATTCTGCCAGCTGTGCCCTAACTCTTTCTGCACGGCTCACCAGGAGGGAGCGTTGAGGTCGCACCCGCTTACGGGCCAGCTCTACTGCCAGGAACATGAAGACTCTGATATCTCCGTGGTGCGCAACGCCGAAGTACCCTCATCCACCAAACCACGCAAGTACAGGCGCCGAACGACGGCCACAGCCAGCAGCAAAGAACCTCTCAAGAAGAAGGCCAGAAAGAGCGCAGAGGTGTAATGGGATACTGAACTTTGGAAGCTGCCTTTCCTGTCACTAATCCCACCCTCCTCTTCCTCAGCTCCTGCCCCGAATGATTCAGTGATATTGACGTCGCGTGACTGTTCTGCCAAGCTGAAAGCACTGTACGTGTCTGATCAGGGAAGCGTGTTAACACTGTAGAGCTCCTCGGAGCTGCCGAATCAGGTCCCCTCCACTCACTCTGCCTCTTCAGATTCCACTCGTATGTATGTGTGTATGTGTGTGTGCATGCACTGACAAATAGACGACAGAGCCGACAGACCGAACACCTCAAATAAACAGCATTACGGACGCCAAACTTGAAACATTTTTACACCTTTATGAATCTTGGCATAGAATTTTTTTTTTTAAACCGTAGATATGTATATGGAAATGTATATGAAAGACCAAAATTATAATAATACTGGATTTATTGTTAGTAACAGGTGCCAGGAGTCTTGTTGTTTTTGTTTTTAACAAGTGGTATCTTTAAATAAGACACTATGGGTAGCCCTTGAATTACAATTTTAGAGTCAGTTCATTTAACTATAGAGCAGCACAATTTTTTTTTTTTTGTTTTGTTTCGTTTTAGCTTGGTTCATTTTTGTAGCTCATTTTTGAGTTTGAGTAACCAGAATGTTAGGATGTTAAATCTACCTATTCAGAGTTTTAAAAGCAAATCATGACGGGCTTCTTGTGATACAAGAAATAAAGCTTTTTAAAGCAGTTGTTTTTTTGTTTGCATTTCTTTTTTGTGCTGGATTTGTGAAACTGAAAATGTAATTTAGTTGGCATTGTTTAACCAAACAAAAGTTCAGTCATTTTCTTTCTCAAGTCATTTTCAAACATTCCCATTTCCTTTTGTGGTTTGTTTGAAGCTGCGGTACTTAAAGTTCACCCAAAAATGGAAATTCTGCCATTAATTACTCGCACTTATGTCGTTTCAAATCCGTAAGACCTTCATTCATCTTCCGGACACAAATTAATTTTTTTTTTTATTATTGAATCTGAGAGCTTATGACCCTGCATGCATAGCAATGGTGCTACCACGTTCAAGGCCCAGAAAGGTAGTTAGGACATTGTTAAAATAGTTGTGACATCAGTGGTTCAACATTAATTTTATGATGCTACAAAAATTGCTTTGTGCGCAAAGGAAACAAAAATAATGACTTTATTCAACAATTTCTTCTTTTCCCCTTTTAATCTTCGATACACCTTTACAACAGTAAGTTGCCGTACTACTTTACAGCAAAATTTGCACACTGTGTCCTTAGAAAAGACACTCATTCTTAATACATTAAAACAAAGAATTCCTCCAGAGAATAGTTATAAACTAAAAGGGAAAGTGGCAGAGCCTGAAATACTACTCATATCAGCGAAGTTGTTTATCAGAGATGAGGCTATCCAAGACTTTAATTGGATTAAATCCCATTCAGAAGTGGCCTTTCTCTTGCCCTACAGGTAAGATATCAGTGTTTTCATAATTAGCATAATACATTAAAATAATGTGGTATGAGACACCAATTTGCAATATCAAGCAGCAAAACAAGCTGTTTTGTACAGCTGAAAATAGCTGGATGCAGAGACCTGAAGCCAGACTCATAAAATTTATAAATGGCTGCGCCTGCTCTTATGGGAAGAAAAGGGTGGATAAAACAACGATCAAAGACGTTATTTACAGATTTTTTTATGAGGGATAGTTTTGATAAAATGATGGCATGTTACTATCTCAAACCATCCTATTCATAGTATTAGGAGCCAATCCAAAGCGCAAATTATCTAAATAAATCTCCATGAGTAACTTGCACGTTTATATGGAAGCCCATTTGCGCCACTGAATAAAAAAAAAAAAAAGTTATTTGCTTCTTTTTATCTCACAATTCTGACTTTTTCTCTCAGAACTGTGAGATATATAAAGTCCGAATTCCGAGGTATAAACTCAGACTTGCTACTTAAGAATTGTGAGGTATAAACTAGTAATTATAAGCTTTCTTTTCTCCTCAGAACTGGACTTTATAACAAGCAATTGTGAGTTCTCAGAATTCTGAGAAAAAAGTCAGAATTGTGAGATATAAAGTAGCAATTGTTAGAAAATAAGTCAGAATTGCACATTTGTATCTCGCAATTCTGGCTTTATTTCTTGCAGTTGTGAGTTTATATTACACAATTCTAACTTCATTTCTCAGAATTGCGAGTTTATATCTCGGAATTCTGACTTTATAAATCGCAATTGCGAGTTTATACTATCACACAATTCCGACTTTATTTCTCAGAATTGCGAGTTTATACTGTATCTCACTTGCAAATGTTTATATCTCACAATTCTGAAAAAAAAAAAGTCAGAAATGGAAATTTGTATCACGCAATTCTAAGAAAAAAGTCAGAATTGTGAGATGAGTTGCAATAATCATTTTTTATTATTCAGTGGCACCAGTCAGCAAATTTCCTTTGGGCCGGATCTGGCCCATACCAACAGCTAAAATGTGGCCCAGATAAGTTTTGGTTCCCTGGCCCAAAACTGGTCCACATCTTTTTACCCAGAACCGAACCAAAACAGTGCCATAACCCAACCTAAAATTAGCCAAATCATGAAAACAGATGATCTTATATGGTATTCTTATATGGCTGAGTTCTGTAAAGGGCTATGGCCCGTACGTGGACCACATGTGGCTGATAGACCAAAAGCCATAATTTAACCATATTTATTCCACACCTATTATTTATTTAAAATACCAATTACACAGAGTAAATCTTAAACACATATTAAACACAAAATTGATTCACAGACATTTTTAATATAATAAAATTTTAATAACAGAAGTACAATACAGAACACAACAAAGTGTGGTGTAAATAAATGTAGATATTATAATAATTAGATATAATTAGATATTATTTGAATATTAAGACAAGCCATAACATGAGTGCTAGCTGGAGGTAAAGGTAATCCTGTTTTATTAACATTTTCCACGGTAGCAAAACTAATTGAGATTACGTGAGACAAGATTGATTTGTTAGTTTTTAAATCACGTTATAACTAGTAGAAAGGAGAAAGGATGATCGCATTCATGCGCTCTCCGCTTGTAACGTTACTTACAGCGGTCTGTCACGCCACATCAAAGATCGTCAAAAAGGCATTTATATCGTTTAAATTTTCTGATATAATAGACATAATTTTAAAGATGAGACTTATCGAAAATAACAAAACCCAAATCTTCTCGTGATTACTGGACAGGAGGTATGTATAGTGAAGTTTTATTCACGCATATGAATTCAGCACATGATCGTGGTCAAAACGAAACTGTGTTTGTTTGGTACACATAACGTTACCTAAGCACACAATTTTTTTTTCTGTACGAATAAGCGTACTATTACATCCCTAGAAAACATTTAAAACACCAAAAACTGCACTTACCTGAATAAGAGTGTGTCTGGGCAAAGGCTGTTGTTAAGACTCAAGAGCAGAGCGGGAAATAACGGACATATTTTCAAATTTTCAGTAATCCACCAATAGGAATACAGGAAGAATGAATGAACGGGCTGACATGTGGACTGCCACAAACCAGCCACACATGACTATAGCAGGTTATGTGTGTTTTTCCAAGTAAAAGCCAAGTGTTAACCATAAGTTAACATATTTCAGGATGTGCCATAGCCTAGCCAAATATGGCTCTCGTTTGTGTACTGTCATCTGGGCCATATACCTTAATACAAAAAGTCACCCAAATGAAAATTCCCTCCAATTCTAAAGCCATGGCAAAACATATAGGCCCGGTTTCACAGACAGGTCTTAGGTTAAACCAGGATTAGGAAATAGTTCAATTAGGACATTTAAGTAATTTTTATTAACTTTCCCTGGGAAAAAAACATTACTGGTGTGCATCTAGAGGCAAAACAAAGGTACTGACATATTTTAAGATCAGTTAGTGCAAGTTTCTTTCAGTTTAAACAGCTCAGATTTACAGTTTAGTCTGGGATTAGATTTAAGCCTTGTCTGTGAAACCGGGGGATATGGTACAAGTTTGGCCCATATGTGCTCAGCCATGCCATACCTAGGCCAAACGTGACAGCTATCAGCCACATTTGGCCCAAACGTTCTTGCTATGACGCCTCAACCACTAGAGAGCCACTCAATCTCCCGTACTGCAGCTTTAATGTAAGTCTCATTGAAGTTGTGAAAGGTTATAACCACTGATGTGTGGTTATAACTCTAAATGGATTTCACCTAACAGAATCAATGACGATCAGTGTGTAAATGACCCCTATACAGTCAGTACTATTCCCTCCATTTCGGAGAAATCTGTCTGTATCATCATTATGCATAATCTAAAATCTGTCTGTTGCCTTTAAGTGTTTGGATGTGGTATTAGTAACGTTACGTTGTTGTACTTTACAAACTCTGTTTGAAAATCAAATAGTAGCATTACTTGCTGTATGCTGCTTGCTATTATTTTGCATGTGTTAATTCAGTATGTGGCATACAGGTATCATTATGGTAAGGTATACAGTAGTCAACATTTGAAGTGGATCAAAAAAGTTTATCAAAGTTGTCCTAAAACAAGAACACGGGTATTGTTTTAGTTTTAGGACAGCTTTGTTGAAAGGTTTTGATCCAATTCAAATGTTGACTACTATATTTCACAGACAGTGGACAACTGATGTTGGAAGAAAAAAAAACTGTCAAAGAAAAAACGAAAAAATTGCCAAATATGCAAATCAAACTGATGTCAAAAACTTGACATGTCATTTATTTTATGTGAACTGAACTTTAAACATACTAGCCTACATACCCACCTTTCTCTTCAACGCAGAGACTTGCGGTTTATTTTCTGCTATAACCAGAAGAATTACAACGTGCAGTAAACGGTAAAACTGTTTGCACTACAAACCAGTGCTCATATTTAAGATAATACGGGAAGAAAAAGGTGCACACATCAAACCAATGTCAGTGTGGGATTATCTTTCTATTTTGACACAATTACCACTGAAAGAAATACACATAAAAACTGAATTTAAAATGTTTGATTAATATTTGATTTCAAATTGATATTAAGGTGCCAGCGGCTGGATTGTCATTTAACTATCATAAAATAACAAATAACATTTAAAATAACAGCTGCAAATGTAATATTTATTTTAATATTTAGAATTATTACATTTTTGGTTTTCATTTTATTTTATTTTTAGTAGGTTTTTTATCTAATATGTGTTTTATGTAAGCTTTATTTCAAATGAAAAAATGTAAGAGTTTTATTAACAATATAACACTGCAAGTAAAGCACATCTTTTGTATACTACAGATATTGGCGAAATGTAGTCATCCTGGTATTTCCAGGTAGGGCTGTAATCAAGACCACCTTTGTCGAGTCCAAGACAAGTACAAGACCAGGACTAGTCGAGTCCAAGTCAAGACCGAGTCCAAAGAGGTTCGAGTCCAAGACAAGACCGAGTCCAAAAAAGTTCGAGTCCGAGTCAAGACCGAGTCCAGGACAGGAAAAAAAGCCGTATGCATGACATCATCAAGACAATCATTTTGGGTTATTATTTGTTGATCTAAAAGCAAAAACAGTGTCACAACTAGACTTGTAGTCAAGACCAAGTCAAGTCGCCTAAACCGAGACCAAGACACTACCAAGACCAGAAGGGATTGAGACCAAGACAAGACCAAGTCCAAGACCAAGACAGACCATGTCAAGACCAAGACCAAGTCGAGACCAAGACCGATACCAAGTCGAGACCGGAGAAAAAAAAAAAACAGACTAGTGGTGAAGCCAAGGTTAATTTAGTTTAGCTTTTTAAAATTTGTTTTATTTTGGTATAGTTTTCAAATTTTCAGTAAAATTTAGTTTAGTTTTTGTTAGTTTCATTAACATTTTTTTTTAGTTTTAGTTTAGTTTCTATTTTGTGAACACATTTCTATTTAGTTTTTATATAGTTTAGTTTCAGTTTTAGTTTTTTTGAGATTAAATAGAGATCACAATTTCCTCGCAATTCTAAACTAAGCAAAATAATGTGAGACAAAATATTAATTGCTTCAGTCTATTTAAAAGTGTTTAATTCATTTTAATGAATTCTTAATAATTTAATACATAATATTTATATTTAAAATAGAATATGTTTAACACACCGATTTTTTATATTAAATTTATGAAAAAGTGGTTTGAATGAATAAATGACATGCTCACAAAAACATCACTGGATGAATCTGCATTTTTGAATCAATCTCTATTCGTTGACAAATCCATTTTTTAACAGTTGTTTCCATCTAGTGGCGAAACAATGCAATTGACACAAACATTATTTGAAGCGCCAATTACTTTCAAAAGATGACGTGCTCTGTTTTAATTTCTACCATAGACATCACATCAGTGTTTATATCCAAACTATGACCTTTAATCATAATATTGCTGTGATAATATGAATGACTGGGTAACAACACCCATGATTTTTAAGTATAGACATTCCCCTTGATATCATATAATCTATTAATCTAAAGAAAACAGAATGATGACATATGGTGATACCTCAAAATAGCAGTGTTAGAACTGATATACAAACACCAACCCACTACTATTACCAATGCTCGGTACTAGTACTGAGCATTTAAGCAACTAAATTACAATATAGCTTCACTGCAGATGCACAGTAGTGTAGAAAAGAAGTGACCAGTAGGGGAGAGCGTGGCACAACCTAACACTTTTTGAATTTCGCGGTTTATGTAAATCCACTTGGGGTTCAACTTCAGAGTACAATTTTTATCGACATTATTTTCACATTTGTCTAGTACAAATATATCGCTTTGTTTCATGTTTACAGTGTATACGTTTTTCGTTATTTACCTCAAAAGAAAGGAAGTGAAACGTGACAACATGCCCCATAGATGGGGTACATTGTAACATCTGAGGGGCACGTTGTAACACGACCATATGACAGCTTAAAATGTTATCTGATCAAATGAAAAAAATATACACAACAAACTAAAATACATGTGTTAACTTTTTCAAATGAAGTAATGACGTTTTTTTAAAAAATAAAAATGGTCTAATTTTGGAGTTTGACAATGAACATATCGCGACGATGCTTTGAACGGTCCTGATCGCAACACACAGCGGTACAGTAGTTCAAAACAACGTGGACAAATAAATGAAACACATATAGACATTCAGAAAAACATTCCCGTCCCTCCACACACAGCTCTCATAGAACACGACACACATAAACCAGCCAAAATGCTTTACATGTCTTGAAATAATAACATCTGAACATTAAACATTGCCTTTATTCACCTGTTTCTTGTGGTTTCTTATCAAAATCCTTAGAAGTCAATAGTGTAAATTGCACCGCTTATGTCATGTTAGAGTGTGTGTGAATCAATGAAAATTAACGTTAGCAGGGCACGCAGATGCAGAGCGTGCCGTGCAATGTGTGTGATTGGTTATTACTTTTTTTGTTTTGTTTTTTTGTTTTTGTGATTGGTTATTGGTAGTGATGGGTCGTTCGGGCAAATGACGTGACGAAAAATAATATTTTAATTAAATTCGGGCGGGGTGAAATGAAAAAATTAAAATTATAAACAGTTTAAAATGTGTGCTTACTGGGAACATAATAAAGACACCTGGACTCGGTCGAGACCAAAAGCCATATTTGGCAAGACCAGTGGCCGAGACCGAGACAAGTCCGAGTCTGAATACCAGCGAGTCCGAGACAAGTCCGAGACCATAAAAAAACGGTCTCGAGTCCAAGACCGGACTCGAGTACTACAGCCCTGTTTCCAGGTATCCAAGATCACAAAACCAGTTTTAGTGGTAATTTTTAATCTGAAAGCTGAATACATACGTTTACTTTAATTAGTTTAAGTTCTCTTTGCATGATAGGACAATATTTGGCCAAGATATAACTATTTGAAAATATATATCTGAGGGTGCAAAAAAAAAAAAATCTAAATAGAGTAAATTGAGTTTTGATATATTTATAGTAGAAAATTGACAAATTATATTCATGGAACATGATCTTTACTTAATATCCTAATGATTTTGGCATAAAAGAAAAATCAATCATTTTGACCCATACTATGTATTTTTGGCTATTGCTACAATATACCCTTTGCTACCCAAGTAAGCATTCTGTAAGGTAACCTTCCATTTCCACAGCAATCAATGAACAAAACAAATCATCTAGCTTTCCATAAATCTGTGAAGCATAATTAGGAGGAACAAATATGATTCATTTTAGTAGTAATGATTTTATTCAGTTAAGAAATCAGCACATTGAACATATTTACCTCTTTATATACAATGGTCTATTGCACTTATTATGAAAAAGCAAAAAAAACAAAACAAAAACAAAAGGAAAAACACTATCACCACAGGCCTAACATGGGTAACAGCTTATGCATTTAAGATATTTACATTTCGTTTGTCTATTTAAGTTAGAGCCTTGCTTTATAGGCCAATTCACATTGCACAGCACAATCTGAGGTTCGGGTGTATTCACAGGAATATCTGAGGCATTACCACTATACCATCCCTCAAAATGTGTTGTTACCCAGGCATCAGAAAATTTGGTCACTCTCAAAGGAATAAATTAGACTTAGGGATGTTCACGCTTCCTCTGCTGGCTGAAAGAACACTTTACCACCCGGTCAGGGCTTACCTGTAACGCTTGCTTAAAATCTTAAATAAAACTATTTAAAAAGTCTGATTGGCAATAGTCAGCAGTATATCCACCTCAGAGAAAGAACACAGGATGCTTATCGCTCCTCTGAACTCATGTAAACTGATTTCAAGAGCACACCTGTATACACTGTAGCTTAAGATCACTGCTTTTACACATTTGTTAGTGTCAGTGACATGTAAGTGCATTTAGTTCATGTTAAAAGTCCAAATGGCATTCAGCAGCAGCTATTCGACATCTATGTGATTTGAAAATGAAAATGTAAAAAAACTAGGAAAAACACTTTCAGTCGTCCAAGAGCTATGGCCATATGAACCAAGGCAAAACATGAATGTTCACACAGTATAGCAATGACTGTAATGTGTTTGTGTGTGTGCTGTACAGTAGTTTGCAATAAATCCAGTGGTTTCAGACAAGGTAAAAAAACAAAACAAAAGGGAATTCACACGGATGGCTCCAGGTAGCAGAAATGTATTAATACAATAAAGTGTTTTGAGTTAATGCTCGTCTTTGTCTCTTTGACCTTTCTTCTCTTTCTCGTCCTGCAGTGCCATGCCAAGTTTCTTAATGAGAACGGACAGAACTTTATCCAGAGGGTCCATCACTCCTCTCTGCAGCCACTTGGGAATTGTAGTCCTGGCATGGTGGAATCCTAGCTTCTGCAAAATGTAGTCCACTCCCACCGGATCGATCTTACGGCCCGTCCACGAGATCAACCTGAAACATATCACATCATGAAATGCATGAAAGGTTTGAACTATCCTGTGTCGCAACCACCCATAACACCTTCACTTCCTAGCATCCGCTGGAAAAGCTTTAGAAACAATCTAGCAACTGCTTTTATCAGCAAGGTTTTGATTTTGCTATTTTTTTCTTCCTGAAGAAAGATAAACATGTATAGTATTGAAAGCCAAAATAGTAAAAGTCATGAATGAATATTTACTGGAAAAAAAATCACTATTTTGTAAAGGAGTTTCAAAATAGCAATTTTCACCTGAGATTCAGAGTCAAATTACAGGGGTGTGCAAATGGCTTCGGAAAGATGGCAGAATCTTAATGTTATTTTTACACAGAGATTGGTAGGTCTGTTAGTAAAATCTGTTGACTTTAGCTATCTTTGTTGCATTATGTGCCAATGCTGGCCATTAAAAAAAAAATGAGGAAACAGCACTTTTCAAGTTTTTTCTCTAAACTTTGCATCCCTGTAACTCAAGAAGTATTAAAGATATCTTAATGCCTTTTTAGATATAGAGTCTTAACAAACTTTACCTTTGGTATATTTATTTTTAAAGCCCTATATGGTTTGGTTCCAGAGTTGCTGGAATTTTAATATGGCTCCAGGAGTAAATTGTTAAAATGTACACTTTCAAAACCAAATGTGGGTCAGTTTGCAAAATTATGATACTTATTTTCTTTTAAAGAGGAATGTCTGAAGAACAGATAATGTGAAAACTAGAGATTTATCTTGTTTCCTTCTGTCAAAACAACTGCATTGAACATGCATACATAAATAATCTTGTTCCTGTAGCTCAAATAATTAAAGTTACCTTAATATGATTTTAGATTCTGGTTCCTAAGAAGCTTTTCTTTTGGAATATTCATTTTTAAGATTATAAGTGACCAGGATTAATTATTAACGTTTATTTAGTAAAGTATGAAGAGTGTGAAATGTAAAACAAGATTACCCAGGATTCAATTTACCTGGGGTTCAGAATTACCCAATGTTAATTATTTCAGATGTGAGAGAGACCTTAAATGAGGTACTATCAGTGATTCTGCCAAATATGTCCTTTAGCAGTAGATACTACTTGATCTATGCTTTATATTTTAGTACAATAAACAAGAAAAAGAAATTCTATTATATATGCAGGTGATGTAAATCTTGGTTTACTGATGTGAATATAATGTGTGGAGAAAGTAACCACACTTCCCTGAGGCATGGGATTTGTTTTCAAACATGTAACAATACTGCATATATAAACTCTTGGTAGCTGCAGAAGCTGTTAAAATGAACACAATCCTTTCTTCCAAGTATCACTGAAACTGATTCAAATATAGAATCTCATGAATAGACTACAGAAATCAAGGTAATGTGCCTCAGCTTGACCATTTCAGTGTACATTCAGCACTTTTATCCAAAGGTTTTGAAACCTTTGCATAAAAGGAAACAAGATACAATTCTAAATTTCAACATTATTTCTTCTTCAGACATTGCTCTTTAAATAAAATATGTATCAGCTGAACACAAAGCGGCCAACATTTAGTTTTCAACCACTGAAAATGGGTAACATTCGACAATCTGGACATGGAGCCTCATTGAGGACCCCATATCTCTGGGACTGAATGATATAGGGTCTTGAATATGAAGAGTCAAAAAGAAAAGTTCATTAAGAACTAGAATCTAAAATCATATTGCGATATCTTTAATACTTCTTGAGTTATATGCACACAAACTTTTGAAAAATAATATTTATGGCACTCAGACAAGTAAGTTCAATGCAGTTGTCTTGACAGAAGGAAACAAGATACAGCTCTAGTTTCCACATTATCACTTCTTCAGACATTCCTCTTTAAAAGAAAAGTATCATATTTTTGAAAACTGACCCACATTTGGTTTTTGACCACTGGAAATGTGTGCAATTTAAAGATTTACTCCTGGAGCCAAATAAAACTTCAATATCTCTGAGACCGAACCATATAGGGCCTTAAACATAAAGATGCCAAAAGCTGTATGGAGCAGACGCGCTGGAGCAGTGCAGACCATGTCCAATTTTAACTCACACATTCTCCAAAAATTGTAGCAAATACGACCATTTTGGCGCATTTTGGTCAGAGTGGCAATAACGCAATTAAGGTGTTTCCATGCCTGTATATTTCGATTAAAATCGGCGTACGTCACCTATGTTAATACGATTATGCCTGCTGTGATTGTGAGCTTAATGGCATTATTTAGATCGAAGTATTGCTTTACAGGAGGTAAAGTTTAGTTGCAATATTGCCTAAATCTTATGAAAATCGCATTAGGAGGGTACATGTAAACACACTCATTGAGTGTCATCAGTGGTGGAGGAAGTACTTAAGTTTAGTACTTAAGTAAAAGTACAACTACCCTGCAAAATATATACTTAAGTAAAAGTATAATTACTACATCAACATCTTACTTAAGTAAAAGTCCTAAGTACATACTTTTAAATTTACTTTAAAGTATTTTTTTAAGTAAAAGTATTTTTTAAGTAAAATGTTTGAAACAAATATTATACTGGTGTGATATTTTTGTTATGTTGACATCCATTTTTCTATAACAGTCATAGCACTATGTCATAGCAAGTTAGTAACTTAAATATTAATAACTAGCATTGCATGTCTTACCTCTATATGTTTCTTCAAATTTGAAGGGGAGTTTTTAAACGCTAACAATTCTTTGCGTTGAGGTAGGCACTTGACACATTGAAAACGCCAGGAGTCATTCTTTGAACCTTTAAATTCAAATAACTTGCTTAAATAAGGCCAGGGGTGTCTCTCAGAATCAGAGATGCAGGGCACAGGCTCAAGCTCAGTCGACGTTGTTGGCTCTTCGTCCATGATTGATATTTGGTGTCCTTTTCTTCTATTTACATCAGTTCCGCTTGTGTTGTTTCAAAACGCGCGCTCACTATTTTCGGCTTGAGTTCTTTGACCAATCAGATCTCCGATCTGTTTCAACGTGCATTGGCCAGCAACGCCAAAACGTCAGTCGACCAAAAAAATTTTTATGCAAGATTCGGAAGGATGTAACGACACGCATTTTAATAATGTAGTGGAGTACAAAGTACAGATAATTGCTGAAAAATCTACTTGAGTAAAAGTAAAAGTATGCATTATTTTTTTTACTTAAGTAAAGTATAGATACGTAAAAATTTACTTAAGTACAGTAACGAAGTACAAATACTTCGTTACATTCCACCACTGAGTGTCATAAATGACCTTTTTCCAAAATTAGTGTGCCTGTAACTCAAATATTTAAGTCATCTTAATATAATTTTAGATTCTGGTTCTTTTAAGGCCCTGTATGGTTTAACCCCAGAGATATTGAGATCTCAGTGCAGCTCCATGTCCAAATTTGGTATCCTACTCATTTTCACCACTGAAAATGTGTACGATTTAACAATTTACTCCTGGATCCATATTAAAATTCCAATATATCTGAAACTAAACCATATAGGGCCTTAACCCTCAAAGACAGAGATAGCCGCCCGCGGCTAAAAATAACTATTGTTCTTAAATGTTTAATAACTTTTGAACCGCTAATCCAATTTGAATGCTTTAACAAGTATCGTAACGTACAGAGTCTACTCTTTTCGTAGTTGTCTCATTTGAATATTCAGAGGCTCCGTGGTGAGCGTGATTACGTCATCACATTTCCTCAGCACTGATTTGTCAGATGAAATCAATACGTTTTGGTCCTCTAAGCCAAACAGGAACGATTATTGATGCTTAGTCCCACCCCTGTGCCCAGATTGGTTCAAAATGTCACCTATAAACATAGGTTTTGGTCTTTTGAACCACCGATTAGTATGTTTCTTTGCAAATCTGAACAAACACAAAGTGAAAGCAAAGTACGTCTTGCTTGCATGAAAACAAATGCAAAATAACACATTTGCATGACAGCATTCTTTGAAAATGTACAGAAATACTCACGACAGAGCCCTTTGACATAACACAAACCAAAAACAAGGATGAAACTGCAGTAGATATCGGATAAAGCACTGGAATCTAGTTTTTTCGCGTCACTATAGGCGATGTCCCGGTAAAATAGATTCCGAAGCAGACTACAGCCAGCAGATCCATCTATTTGGTTGTTATATTATGTGACTAATTCTTATATAGTTTGTAAAGATTATTTGCACCATTTTTTCGGTTGCACTCTGTATATTTCTCTTGCATTTTGTGTGAAGTTTGTGAATGACTTGGACTGTTTATTTATTTTTGTTGCACAAGACAATTTGCAATTTTCTTGTGTTACTTTCTACACTGTTCGTGTTTATTGTTCATCCTCGGATTAAGAATATATTTATCTAAAAAAGTAAATAATTTTTACTGTGTTTTGCTATTATATAACACTGTTTCTGCTAAGACTTTACTCCTGAAACGTTTTTGGACAGGTCTATATTGTCAATAAACTAAATTGGCCTGTTTTTCACTGAAAATCGCCTATAATAATATTGTAATAAATGGCTATAACTTGCTTGGGGAATGTTATATATAGACAAAATTTCATTTGGAAGTGTAAAACATCTAAATACAAATTTTGTAAGAAAAAAAATCCAAACTTCAGGAGTTTTTGTTTGAATACACAGTTAAAAAATAAAAAATAAAAATATTGCTAGCGTTTTTCCTAAATTTCTGGAAATTCACTAATTTTTAGAGAAAACTAAAGGAAAATTGACATTTTAAATTAGCTAGACATAAAATTAAAGTTCTTATGTTTATAATGATATATGACAATTGATGCTGACTGCTAGAATAGGTCTGAAAAAACAAAGAAATATACAGGTGCCTCAGGTGCCCCAAAAATGTTCTAGGTCTTTAAGGGTTAAAAATAAAGATGCCAAAAGGAAAGTTTGTTAAGAACCAATTAGGGATGCTCATTTCGGTTAATTTTCCTGACGGACAACCGCTGCTCCTTATCCGAACATTAATAAAATTATGATAAAATTAAAATAATAAATTAGTTTAAAATAAAAACATAATGCACGAGTATCTGTGATGATACATTAAAAATACAAGCAAATGTTTTATTTTAATGTGCAAACAGCAGCATACAGAGCAACAACAAAAACTGTACTGACATATGATCAAATGATCACGCATCAGCAGCGCTTC
Organism: Garra rufa; assembly: GCF_049309525.1. Lineage (NCBI taxonomy): Eukaryota > Metazoa > Chordata > Actinopteri > Cypriniformes > Cyprinidae > Garra > Garra rufa. Next base: position 31,791,374 of record NC_133362.1, on the reverse strand, counting down.
TGAACAGAGAAAATAAAACAAATAAAACATATAGGCCTACACTGAATATATAAATTAAATAACTATCTAATTAAGATGACAAAACTAAAACACACTGGCGCTTTGAAGAACGGTACCAGTCTTGTTCTTCCCGTCGGACATAAAAATATATAGCAGGTCAGCCTATAGCTCAGTGTGCCAAGTTTTTAATATGTCGACATGCTGTACGGATAGACAGGACCGCTGCCTGTTAACTGTTAGATCCGCGACAAAAACACCATCACAAAAACCCTTTCAATTTGCGGTTCGGGACTTCCATCCACTGTCATATGCGTGTGGAGAAGCACGTGTTTTACAGCGTTCAGCAATAGCCAATTACAGACATATCTGTTGATTTGATGATCGGTGTGGCCAATCAGAGGAGGCTATGTTACAATCCACTCACCACCCAAAGTGCCGGTTTCAGTTTTGCTGATTTCTACACTTTCGCAAACTCTCTCATTAAAACAAAGAAAGTGTTGGTATTCTATAAATAAGAGATTAATTGTGCAGTGTAAAGGTTATTTTATTACTTTTTAATAACTTTATGAGATTGCGATGAACTACTCTAGGATGAGTGATAGCTTTCCAGTGATTGTAACGGGAGCGCCTATTGTGCACTTTCTAGACTATAGAATAATTCATTCAGAATTTGAATACATTCACTCACGGATTCACTCTCTGATAACCCAATAACGCCACTTGCCATTGAGTTGCATATACTACATCAGTTTACTAAAAAGGCAAAGCGAAATATGTCTGTACAGCCACACTGCACGCGTCGACACTCGCACGTGAGTAAACAGATAACTTACAAATACAAACGTAAAAAAAAAAAATCTTTTAAACCGTTTAACTTATAGTAATAATCGGTTAAAATTCTTACCGTCGGTTAATGGTTAAACGGTCAATACGAGCATCCCTAGAACCAATATCTAAAGGGCATTACCATATCTTTAATACTTCTTGAGTTACAGGCATGCAAACCTGAAAAGTTAAAAAACTTGAAATGAAAATTAAACTTTGGAATGGTCAGCAAAGATTGCTAAAGTCTACAGATTTTACTGACAGATCTCTGTGTAAAAAATTAGATAATGATGCTGCCATCTTTCTGAAGTCATTTTACCCTCTTGTAATTTGGCTCTAAATCTCCGGCGAAAATTGCCATTTTGACCCCACTCTACAAAATAGTGGATTACTCAGTATTAAATATTCATCCATGACATTTAATATTCTGGCTTTTATCATTATGCAAGTCTATCTTTCTTCAGAAAAATATTACAGTACCTCAGCAACAATTTAACGACTATTCAGAATAGGGCTGGGCGATTAATCGAAAAGTAATCGAAATCGACATTCAGAACCTATAATCGATCAAATTTTTCCAGGTCAATTATTTCAATTACTTTCCCTTTAAAAACACTACTGTGTGTGGAGTCACGTAAGAGTAATTTTATTTAGAAGAGATACTGCTTATTTTCTACTTTTAATATTTATTATTATTTTATAAATAATTTAATTGCAAGTTATTTATTTTCACTAATTTAAGAAAAATGTGACTTTTCGTTTTAAGCAATGTGTGCTTTAATTTCAGTTGTTCAACACTAATGTTCAATAAATAATTATAGATAGTAGTTAGTGTGTGCACCCTTCATTCAAAAATCTCTCACTTGTAATATGTGAGCATATTTACTGTACAAAACTTGTCAGTGAACTATGAGGGCAAAAAAAAAATATTATTTAAATATAATTTTATAAATGAATAAAATAATCGTTCATTAATCGTAATCGGGTTAAAATGTTCAATTAATCGAGATTTTTAGGCCAAATCGCCCAGCCCTAATTCAGAATACTGAACTGCCTGGCAACACCCTAGTAACCAGCCAGAACCCTTTCCAACTGAATATTAACACCCAGGTGTGACTGATTTGAGAGTTCAGAAGAGCCTGAGGTCATGCGACTGCAGTATTACCGTAGTGTGGGCTCCAGATGCCATGTGTTACAGAGGAACTCTCTCCAGTCCACTGTAGTGTAGTTCACTCCCTCTTCCTTCTCCTTCTTCTCAGATGAGCTATCATCCTGCTGCGCCGTGGGGCTCTTCTGACCGGGTCGAGATGCAAAGATGCGTGGAGCGAAGAGAGCTGGAACATGAACAACATGCTTCACTACAGCAACAGCACATTTATGAAGAAAGGAAACAGAGCAACTCCTGATTTCATGATCTTACCTTTCTCCTTTTCTTTCAAGTATGCCGACACCAGGTCATGCAGGAACATGATTAGCTCTGCATCCATTGTGACGCAGATGTGGTCGGTGAACTCGGTTACCACACTGCATTCCACTTTGGGCTTACTGCTGGCATCTGCAACAAAGCTCAAAGTCAGCAAGGGTCCTGCACTCACTTTCAAGCTTATCTAGCACTTTCTGAATAAACCTTTGCTGCCAGAGGCTACTAGAATATTAAAGTGGGGCAGTTTGTAAGTCTGTACCACTGAGAGAAGGTTCCTCTGGGTCTTGTACATGGATGGATTTGAACTGGAGCTGCATTTTGGGAAGGGCAAAGATGGTCTCTGTTTCGTGGTTGTAGCTGGAGGCGCCCCTGAAGCCGCTCAGGAGGCTAGAGCTCTTTGCCGCCGCGCCGCTCTCAGAGTTGTTTGCATCCACGTTACGCAATAAGTTCAGTTCTGACAAGAAAAGAAGAAAAGAGAATTATTTAATGGAAAATAAAAATTATTTCAAGAACAGAATATACAAAAAAAAAAAAAAAAAAACTAAATATTGTAATCATAAACAAGTGACTGTTTAGGCAACAAGATTTATACTGGCTCTGTTCCAAAACCTAGTGAGCTGCCTGAAAACAAAATCACTTCCTGATAAACTGGCACAAAATGTCACTAAGAAAAGTAGAGGTCACTGAATATAATAATTTTCATATATAATAAATCACTTGCGCCTCAGAGAGACCAGAAGAAACACAATAAATGCGGTCACTGCTTTCGGAGGTGGATGCCTGCTGTTTGGGAATGCTGTCTTGTAAGACAGGTCTGGGAGGCAATTATACAGAAATATTTTGATGGTAGTCTTTGTTTGGGGATTTCAGATTGACCATAACAACATTTCAGATGCTGTGCAATGAGATTGGTCTGCCGGTTAGTCAAGTTATACTGTCCCATAACGCAAAATCACATGACTTTTTTTTGGTGCACATGGAGGAGTTTATTCGCAAAATTCATTTTCATCGCTCATTATTCGCATTTTTGCGAATTAAGGGATTTCTTTATTTGTTTTGGCATTTCAATTACTCTTTTCTGTATGCCATAAAAACAGGGTGATGGAAACATAGCTATAGTATATCTCTTTTGTGGAGAATGCAATCCTAAAATGCACTGCAAGTAAAAAAAAATTCTAAATTAGGAAATCAAAGCAATGTCTATTACAAATATACTTACAATTCACTCACTTCTAAAAAAAAGTATTAATAGAAATTGTTCAAATCTAATTAAAAATGAATGTCTTTTGTATGCTATGGAGTTTTATGCTTTTTTTTTATCTTTGAAAAATTATTTATAATGTAGTCTCATGTGCAGTTTTTATTAGAATAACATCTGAAAGAGCAGAAATTATTTAGGAAGATTTTGGTATTAGAATAGATCTGTTTAGGTATCATGTTCTTTTCAAACAACACCAATGAATATTGTAACATCCTAAACTGTAACATTCTTAAATTTTAGAAAATTATTAACTTCGCATTCCAGTGTAATAAATTGTTTTATATGATATATACACTGCCGTTTAAAAATTTTTATGTTTTTAAAGAAGTCTTTTCTGCTTATCTACTTTTTTAGGATTCTTTGATGAATAAAACGTTAAAAAGAACAGCATTTCTCTAAAATATAAATCTTTTGTATCAATATAAAACACACAAAATATTAAGCAACACAACAGTTTCAACATTGTTAATAATTAAGCATATTAGAATGATTTCTGAAGGATCATGTGACACTAAAGACTGGAGAAATGATGCTGAAAATTCATCTTTGCATCACAGAAATAAATTATATTTTAAAGTACATTAAAATAGAAAACTCCTATTTTAAATTGCAATAATATTTCATTATATTACCTTTTATTTTGTATTTTGATTAAATAAATGGAACTTTGATACACATAAAAAACTTCTTTAAAACTTTACAAAATACTAAAAAACAGCAGACTGGGTTAAAAAAAAAGCTAATTCACTCTCTGACAATAAGTGACATTTATGGAAAAGCAGCAATACAGTGGTTACCCCTTTAAAAAAAAAACTTTATTAGGCATCCTAAAATGCCACTGAAACTTTTCTGGAGGCAGTCAGTCAATCTCCCTATCAAATGATTGTGGCCAAACAAAATCATGATGATAATATTGTGATATCTCAAGACATTTTTTGGGGAGGGAAATGCTGTCAAATTCATGTTTACCTAAATAAAATATGATTGACAATTACAATACAAGTGTAGGGAGTTGGAAAGAGATTTTGTAAACACAGCTGTACAAAAACATACAAGAATGTACTGCTGATTGGCACTTTGTGCAGACTAGGATGTCTACAGCTTGTCTTTTTTATGGATGTAAAAAAAAAACTGGCAAGCAAACTTTTTTCTGGTTATGGGTAGAGTGTCTTGCTTTCATCAGTCTTCTTCGATGACATGATTTTGTGTGGCAGTTGTCTTTTTTGTTAATCAAATACATTATTCATTAGAGATGTAACAATATAAAAATCTCAATACGATAATATAATGCTATGAAGTCCACGATATGATATTATTGTAATATTTAAGAAAAAAAAAGACAAATGAAGACTTGGGGGAAAAAAATAAAGTTAAGTCAGTGAAATTCAACCCTCTTTTTTATTTGTGGTATACTGTATCAGTCTAAATTACATTGACGCTGGTGTTCGCCTGAACGAAGTGCGCACTTTGCTTTGAAACGCAACGAAAACCGACATGATGAAGGAGGTATTAAGCCATATTGTGCTTTCAGTTTTAGCTCATTTGACAGATACTGTGCGAAAGCATAATAGGCCAAAACACAATTTTAAAGACCTTTTATGTTAGAATAAGAAGTTTAAATGTATTTTTAAAAAACTACATTTTTTACCTGGAAGACCTATTGTTTCATTGCGCTTTATTTAGTTGATCGGTCACTTCTGAGATTCCATTTCATGCCTTAGAAGGCAGCTGCCTATTGGCCAATAGACAGCAAGGCAGCTCACTTAGTTCTGAAACCGAGTTACTGAGGATGAGTTTACCTTCGTTCCTCATGGCAGTGACATAGTTGAACCATTCTTTGACTGTAGCCACCCCATGTGGAGGGTTTTCATGGCGACGTCTGGTAACCTTTGTGATGGTTGCCATTGGGCTCTCCAGAGCACCGCAAGGCTTGGTTACCATGGTATTATGCCCAAGATGAAAGTCAAGGGTTTGAACGATGTATGTAGAATCATCGCTGGAGCCTAGATGAATAACACAACCTGTAAGTCTCAATTTATAAAAGGTTCTTAAAGGGAACCTGGGTATTAAGTCTTGTATGGCTTATATAATGTAAATGATGTCTCTTACTGAAATACGTAGTAGAAAACTCCTGAACAATTTACGTTATTTAAAAAAATAAAGGAGCCTTTATTTTGATGATGCGAAATGGTTGCACTCAGTGAGCTACTAGCGCTACCTGTTGCTATTTTCGCTATTTTTAATACATCTCAGAAAAAAATAAACTGATGCGATGCCACATTGTGCGGCATTTGGTTGTAACTTTCAGTCGAAGGGCAACAAGAGAAGCAATGTAAGTGTTCATTGCTTTTCCTAGCAACAAGAAAAGGAGAAAAGAATGGGAAGATGCCTGCAGATGAATGAAACTTCCTGAAGACCCGCGTCTTTGTTCTCTCCACTTTAGCCCTGATGCCTTTGAGGCTTTTGGTAGACCACAGCTACTGAAAGAGCTTACAAACAACAGAGACAAGAAATGCTAGATGCCATCCTGGCAGGATGTAAACATATCGACGCTTGTCATAACGTCGAAAGCAAGCTTTCATCAGTTGCAGGAGTTTTTCAGACACTGAAAAAGTTTCTTAGCACAAATTTCACTCGATATCCGGGAGGCGTTTAGACTCTTTGTGGGGGAAAAAAATCGATGGTTCAGCATTTGGTTTAAGCCTACGCTTATATTCATTATCTGTAAGCTCTGTCAGTAGCTGTGGTCATCGTTTCAGTATTTTATTTTCCCAGAGTTGTGCTGTGGTAAGAATAGCAATAGGTAGCGCCAGTAGCTCACCGAGTTCAGCCATTCACATCATCAAAATAATGGCGCCCCCCATAGACCAAAAAAGTATAAAATGGATTTTTATGATGTGGAATGTAAATCTTCATGGATTTTCTACTACATATTTCAGTAGGAGACATAATTTATGCCATATTATTACATACAAGTCTTAATACAAGAGGTTCCCTTTACAATTATCAGTGAATCATAGATTAATGGATGGAAAGTTAGCACTATGTCCGTACCATCCTCCCAGATCTTCTGTGCTTCAGTCCAGAAGGCGATGTTGGGCTCTTCCAGATGGAACAGCACCCAGGACTTGGAACGGAAGTTTGGTCCATGGAAACAAGCCAGTGTCATGTGGTTGCCATGGAGACTCATAGAGCCACCCAGCTGCACAGCATCCTCTGGAAGGGGCATCTGGAAGAGGGAAATGTGACATCCCGCCACCATCTTCAACACATTGGGCCAGTGCCTGTGATGAGCTGCATCCATATCTAAAAGAAAGAGACATTTATGTTAGTCTTTAAATTTCATTTAATTAACAACAAATTTGCATGTTAAATTTAAAATAGTCACAAGCACACTAACAGAGTTCAGCTGCTCCTTTGTCCATGTTGATGACCGGGGTTTTGGGAGGCATGTAGGGCACCGGGCCCCAGGTGGACAGGGCTCGCTTGCTGGTGTCAAACTGCTGTGTGAAGAACTCCTGCAACTTCATGCAGATCTTTATCAGGTCAGGGGTGGTGGAGCGGGAGATGATCACCTGGAATATGTCCCACTGCAGGTCTCCATGTACAAAGATCTCACTGAAAGAAGATTTAACAGAGAATAGCGAGATTTGTTATGGTTATGGTAGTCTCTTTAATTTCCTTCTGTTGATGTTTTAGTATGATTGGCAGTTCTTACCTTTTCTCAGAAAGACTGGCCTCGGTTGTGCAGAGGTTCACCTTCCACTCGTCCTGGAGTTGCAGGTCAGCATTACTGAAGATGCCCATCAGTATGCTGGAGCCCATGTAGTCCAGCCGGGCCTCTGTGGAGCCCATGGTGATCTGAATCTTATGACTGGGCTGCTGATTTGGATGTTCTGAAATATGAGCTAGACGACCAAACCAGTTATCAGTCACTGAAGATGATGAACAGACACAGTTGTGTGCCATACAGAACTGCTAAATTTCAATTAAAATTTCAAATAAAAAAGGAATTACATTTATACAGCTGCTCTAAGTTAAAGTCACAATAAAATTAGTAACTACAGATCTTTGTGTCTGTATTGTGATGTAAATCCAGGTATAACAAAAAATGTTAATAACTAAATATATAATCAATAGACTTTAAAAAAAAATATATTTTTTACATTCATAAAGCTATCCGAGAACAATATATTAAACATTATGTGGTGAGAAATGACAAAAATAAATAATATAGCTGCAAGCAGCAATTACCGATGTTCAAGCGCTTTAAGGCTTTTAAGCACATATGAAAAAATATACTACATATTATTTAGCAAGCCTGTAACCACCTAAATCAATGATCTAAAAAGCATTTTTGGCAAATACAGTTAATTTTCCATAGAAATGTGTTTTTAATGTTTATGACTGTTAAAGCACTAGCTGTGGTGTAATCTCCCTAAAGATTTGCATGCTTGTTTAGAAGCATGCAAAGTCAAAAGTTGTAGCTGTTTTAGTAAAAGCGGCCTGCCCTTTTTGAACGTTTTTACGTCCCTTTGTGATGGAGGGTCAAAAACTTTTTTTGATAACCATTGATATTCACTCTCTAGAGAATCTTCCTACACTGGTTTGGTTTCAATCGGATGAAAAACCTAGGACTAGTTCACAAAAGTAGCCAAAATACCCAAAAATTTAGCTTGAGCCTACGACACAGTTTAGGAGTTATGAGCGATTTCGTACTTTTGATCGCTGTAGCGCCCACATCAGGCCGATTGGGGCGAGCTTTGGTGATGTTGTAGATGGTGTGAGTACTACTATACCTTCAAGTTTCAAGTCTCTACGACTTATGGTTTGGTCTGCCCGATCAGTTTTACGTGGAGATTGCTGATTCTTGGCTATTCTAACAATTATAATAGCGGTTTCAGCGCAAAAAAAAAACCTATAAAGTATACTTACAGACCATCTCCAGCGTGTTGACATCAATGTTGCCACCCACCACTCCTCCTTTGGAATCCAGTTTGGAGCGGCCCAGTCCAATAGACATGCTGATCTCACGATCTCTGTTGCTGCCCACTGACAGACGGCCCTGACTCTTCAGCCCACTCGTTGTCCAACTGTTCAAACACACACACGCATGAATAGACATCAGACAGAGATATTAAAAACATGTTTACAACTGCACCAATCAAATCGTTTCTAGAAGTCTCTCGTACGTATTGTTGCCCATGACGTTGCTCATGTTCATCTGGACGTTAAGCTGTTTGAGGTTGATGGCAAACACCACCAGTGTCTCCCATGGCGAACCCTGCTGTGCTGCTGCTTTTCCGTTCCGGAACGCTGGCGTAGAGGTCTTGGTAACAGAGTCTGTAAAAACACACAGACACATCATTGATTTTATATGTACTTTTGGAGGAGCCCCAGAGCAGCATCATGTCTGCAAGTACCTCTGCGTGGTGCTGAGGAGTCAGACACGCTGCGAGAACGTCCGGTGGCAGGTGATTTGAGATGTGCGTGGCTTGGTGTGGCATCAGTGAAGACGGAGGAGGAGGGGTGTTGAGTGGGCTGGCCGTCCCATGTCCTCCAGTACGCTTTACGGCTGGACTCAGGAGACAGATGCTGTGCGATGCTCTCCACAGAGTCTGGTGTGGCAGGACCTGAGGCTACAACACACATATTGCTGTTAACATCAACACTTTTCAGCATTTCTCTGGTGATGTAAAATGACTGGAAACAGGCGAGCAAGAATACATTACTGTTCAAAAGTTAATATTTTAATAAGATATTCAGGTGTTTTATCACATGCTTTCTGAAGCCTGCCTTGAAGCCATAATTCACCCAAAAATGAAAAATGTGTCATTGCCGTCGCCATCATGTCATTCCAAACCTGTAAGACTTTGGATAATCTTTGAAAACATAAAATGAAGATATTTTTAATAAAAGGTTTCTTTCCCACCATTAAAATTCAGAAGCCCTAAAAATGGGCCTTTTCTTATGGTACTAGAGTCTATTATAAAGACTGGTACTGTAAAAAAGTGTTTAAAATTTGGCTTTCATTAGAGAAGTTTAATGGTTTCTAGCGCTCACATAAAAGTCTGTATATTTTTTTATTTTTGCAAAGGTCCTTGAGGCCATGTAATATGGTGCTAAGAATATAGTGAGAAGAGACCCAAAATGCTTATAACCTGCTTTTTGCATAATGAAAAAGTGCACCTTGAATTCATTTGACAATCACTAAACAGCTGCCATGAAACCACTTCTTGTTCAATAAATTTATTTTCATTACATTTTTTTTCTATTATAAATAACGTCAAAAGTCTGGAAACAAATATTTTTCCATACTCTGCTTTCTTTTCCAGACCTGGAAATACTTAAATCAAATTCCATACTTTTCAATGCTTTTCCAAACCCCTTAGAAACCCTGCATCTCTTTACAAGACTTGGATTAAATGGCTCGATTCATATGGATTCCTTTAACGATATCTTCATTTGTATTTCAAAGTCTTATAGGCTTAGAATCACATGAGGGTGAGTAAATGATGACAATTTTTATTTTTAGATCAAACTCAGATTCAACTATTCATAATGCTCTTTTCCTTTCGACTATTCAAATCCTTTTCTCTTATTTTCTAGTTTTGGATGTAGCTTTGTCAATGACGTTCTGCCTAAAACGTGTCTCTTCACTGTTGCGGATGAAACTGTTGTTTTGGCATGTACGGTTCAATGAAGCTGCCAGCTGAGCACCAGTGAGGGGTCTGTTTCTCAAACTAGAAACTCTGATGTGCTTGTTGTTGTCCAGCAGGCATCTGTCACGGTTAGATCCAGTTTGCTTTCGTCTTTCCAGACAGCAGTGCATGAAATAGCCTCCATCTCACCAAAAAAACAGACTGATGAAATGTTTTTTTTTTTGTCTATTTCTGAAACCAAAATTGGACTTCAGAAATTGAAGTGCCTTCAATACAACCAAAAAAACACTGTATTGTGATATGTGATGCCATATTTCAGCAGCACAACTCAACATTTCAACTCTGCTAATAAGGCTTTTAAAATATATAAAAAGTACATTTACAACATAACAATTGAATGCAACTTTGTGAAGAATCTCTGCATTCTGAGCATCAATTTCTTTCAAAAACCTGTAGGATTAGTTCACTTCCAAAATAACCTTTCATCAGTTTACTCGCCTCCATGTTGTCCAAGACGTTCATGTCTTTCTTTCTTCAGTCAAAAAGAAATTTTTGAGAAAAACATTCCAGGATTTTTCTTCTTACAGTGGACTTTAATGGTCATCAACAGGCTGAAGGTAAAAATTGCAGTTTCAATGCTGCTCCAAAGGAATATGTGAGGTAAAGCTAGTGCAAGATGAGCATTCATGGTTAAAAAGTATATAAATTTTAATTGTTTTTAGAAAACGACCAACTGTTTCACTAGAAAAGACCCTTATGCCTCGGCTGTTATTGTGTAGAGTCCTTTGAAGCTGCATTGAAACTGCAATTTGGACCTTTAACCCATTGGTCCCCATTGAAGTCCACTATATGGAGAAAAATCCTGGAATGTTTTCCTCAAAAACCTTTATTTTTTTTCGACCGAGAAAGAAAGACATAAACTTCTTAATCTTGAATGAAAGGGCCGAGTAAATTATCAGGAATTTTTTGTTCTGGAAGTGAAATAATCCTTTAATATTGACTCAAACGTGTTGAACAGTATTGCAGTGATGAGAGTATCTATATATAACCTGGTAAGTTAATGGTCTGGTCTCCTAGAAACAACCTCCTGGCAATGCTTCTGCGGTACCAAGCACGTGGAAACGCAAGAATCTCACTCAGGCGTCTCATGTCGTACTTGAAGGATGCAGAACCGATATCACAAACCGCTAGAGAAAAAAAAAAAACAGAAAAATCACATTGTGTAATGTATTAGTTATTAGGACAACTCAAAGACTCCTTTGTATTGCATTTTATTATTAAACATAAACTACCATTAAAATGTTTGTGGTTAGTAAGACATTTTTTTTAAAGAAATGGCTTCATGCTCACCAAGGCTGCATTAATTTTATTAAAAATACAGTAAAAACAGGAAAACTGTGAAAAATCATAACAATTTAGTATTTGGTGATGAAGAAAAATCCCTGCTTAAAAAAATTAAATAATTAAAATCCAAACTAGGGATGCACCGAATATTTGGCCACTGAAAACTTTCGGCCGAAAATGGCCCGAAAGTGCATTTTCGTTTTTTTTGGCCGAAAGATTTTTATCACTGAAACAACACGGCCGAAACAGTATGTTGACGAAAACAGAAACAGCAGCCTGCACGTGCTTGTCTGAAACAACACGTCTGCGGTGTGGACGTATTTCAGGATATCTGAGAAAGCCCCACGGATAGTGATTTGCAAAACTTGTAATGCCGAAATTTCAAGAGAGGGTGTATCTGCAGTCGTGCTTGCAGTGATGAGAGCAGAGAACGAGACAGATGTAGCTTTCAGTGAGTGAAAAACAATGGCTTTACGTTGGTGTTAGGTCGCAATATTTTAAAGATATGACTTTTCTATATACTGTATTTTTATAAATATTTATGTTTTAAACCATGGAGGTGAGCCAATCGATATCACACAAGCAACGTGAAAACTGCGCAATATGTTAAAGTGAAAGTAAAAACTGACAGTGCTTTCAGCATCTGACGTGCATTCTCTCAGAGACAATGAGAGACGATTGTACTTCATATACTGATATTAATTGAGTCCCCTAATATTTTTCTTGTGCCCCGAACATGGTGGGAAAAAATAAAAAGAAACATATTTTTGAAATAAAGCTCTTAATTTTCATTGATAACTGCAGTGTTATTAGGGGTTAAGAAAGTCTTAATTATGATTTCAGGTGGTCTTAAATGTGGGGACTGAAAGACAAGAATTGTGATGAAACTTCAAAATGCTATCCATTAAAAAAATATGCCATTTGCTGCACTGCTTTGTGTGCTACCAGTTTGAAAGCGCCTCCTGCTGGAACAGAAACACTTAGAGTTGTAAATGTGAACTGATGGATCCACAAGATAATGTGTTATAAAAATTTAAACAATTAAACAATTTAAACAAAGGCAGTAAAATATACATGTTATTTAAGTAATATAATACTTATATATGAATATAAATATTCATTTCGGTGCATCCCTAATCCAAACTTTTGAATGTTAGTGTAACCATTTAGCATTCAAGCACAATACTAAATATGATACATATGTGACCCTGGAGCACAAAACCAGTCATAAGTAGCACGGGTATATTTGTAGCAATAGCCAACAATACATTGTATGGGTAAAAATTATAGATTTTTATTTTATGCCAAAAATCATTAGGATATTAAGTAAAGATCATGTTCTATGAAGATATTTAGTAAATTTCCTTCCGTAAATATATAAAAACTTCATTTTTGTTTAGTAAAATGCATTGCTAAGAACTTCATTTTGACAACTTTAAAGGCGTATTTAGATTTTTTGCACCCTCAGATTCCAGATTTTCGAATAGTTTTATCTCAACCAAATATTGTCCTATCCTAACAAACCTTACATCAATCTAAAGCGTATTTATTCGACTTTCAGATGCTGTATATATCACAATAAAAAAATAAATAAAAAAATGACCCTTATGACTGGTTTTGTGGTCCAGGGTCACATATAAAAAAGCTTTAGTAAGGTCATACAATCAGACATCCCTTTATTTTGAATTCCTCACCTGAGATGTTGATAAGAGTTGTGTCCATCTTCCCGCCCTTGCTTGCAATGAAAGTATCAATAAAAGCTGGACATCCTGTTCGTCTCATCCTGGAAAGACTGACTTTTACAAACTCTAAGTTGATGGAGAGAGAGTCTTTCCTGCCCGTCACTGAAGAGGCCTCCTCATCCACTGCTCCTAAACAAACCAAAGTCATCTCCAGAGTCTCATAATGTTCTTTACAGTATTTAAGAAGTTACATATAAACTGTTATAATATTTCTGAGTATTGTCTGGGCATTGGACTCTTACCCAGTGGTCCTGGTCCAGGTGGGAGGCCAGTAACTGCAGACTTCTGTTTGCCGGCTCCATAAGGATGAAACACATATAGTGAAAAATCGGACATGCAGGCTGTGAAACTCAGACCTGATGAATTTAGGGGTGGGCCTGTTAGATCTGACTGGCTGCTGTGGTGGCGACTCCGGCCTAGAGGACTGGATGGACCTGAGGGATGGAAGAAGTTCCAATGGTTACCTTTAGCCAATACACCCTCAAACTAATACGAATGGTAGTGCATATTAAAATTACATACGAGAAATTTTCAGTACAGTACATTCATACCTTTGCTTCCAGGCACTCTGTTGGCATTGTGTACCGATGGAGGTGTAGACGAGGGTGTGTGTTGGCCCTCAGGTGGATGTGTGCCGCTGGTGGGCTCAAGCTCACCTCTATTGGATGAGAACACCAGGTCCAGAGAGGGAAGTTTCAGCATGCACTCCACTCGAGACATGGGCAGACAGCTGAACCGGATCTGAGATGGCTGAGAAACAAATACGATCAAATTAACCAACCACAATGAGAGGGTTAAATGCGAGTGTTGCTTAAATGAACCGTGGTATACCTGCACCCTGACATAAACGACCACATCCACAGGGAAAGAGGAGTATGGAGATGCAGCAGATGATACAAGAGACACCTGGGACTCTTCTAGAGGCTCCACTGATTCAAAGTGACCTACATCCTCCTCAGGAACATTCAGGGCTACACAAACACACAAGAACTTCAGCATAGTATACGTAATTGTGTTTTGTTACTTTAATATGCAAAGCACACTGACTTGTGTAGTTCCTGTCGACTGGAGTGATGGGAATGGTCTCCAGCGCTTTCTCCAGGAAGTCCAGCAGACATGGGCTGATGACCATTTCCTCTGGCAGTGTCTGCAGAGCTACCCATGCATACAGCTTGGCCGTCTTCACCCCTACACTTGGTTTACCTTTAGCTGCTCACACAAACGCAAAAACAGACATGCATAAAGTCAAAAACAGGCCTTCTCTGTTGCCATTTCATTATGCACTGAAAGCTAAAGATTTCTGTTCGGGATGCAACCATATGGCACCTAATGCACCTCCCCATGCATGCAATATGCATGATGCACAGTAACGCAGCCAAAACATCCAGAAGTTGTTTAACACAAGCATAAGATGCAATGAAATGTCAAAGAAAATGGTTAAAAAGTGCAATCAAAGAATAGCAGTGTCCAGAACTATTTATAGTTTGCAGTTTAATTTACCACCCACTTCCATTGTATAGAAAAGAGAAGAAAATTCAACCCAAAGAAACAACATGAGGCAGAGTAAAATTGTATATTTTTCTGTGAACTATTCCTTGAAGCAATTGTGATATGAATTTAATTACATTGATATTATATTGGAAGATACTTTTATCCAAAGCAATTGGGGATTTACTGTACTATTGTTTATTATATATAACAGTATTTTTTTATTTTAAGTATTATACATTTCTGTTCAAAGGTCTGGGGTCAGTAAGATTTTCTTAAATGAAATAAATACATTTATTCAGCAAGGACAAATGAAAGGTTTCTATATCAAATAAATGCTATTTGTAATGCTATTTTTTGCTATCTTTTTCTCTTCTTCGAATCCTGGATAAATAATTATCAGTTTTTATAAATATTTTAAGCAGCCTAACTGTTTTCAAAATCAATAATGATAAACAGAAATGTTTCTTTAGCATCAAATCAGCATGTTATAATGACTTGATGAAGGATCATGTGACACTGAAGACTGAAGTAATGATGCTGAAAATCAGAGGAATTAAATGCATTCATAAATATATTAAAACAGAAAACGGTTATTTTAATTTAAAAAAGATACATACATATTTTATTATAATATTTAACAATATTAGTCACTTTTTACTGTATTTTTGATCAACCAACCCCAAACTTTTGAACAGTAGGGTATATACATTACCAATCAAAAGTTTTTGAACAGTAAGATTTAAAAAAAAAAAAATACATATTGAATATACTTAAAATATATTCAAATAGAAAGCAGTTATTTTAATTAGTAAAAATATTTAAAAATGTTACTGTTTATGCTGTACTTTAAATCAAATAAATGCAGGTTTGGTGAGCAGAAGAGACTTCTTTAAAAAAACAAAAAAATCTTACTGTTCAAAAACTTTTGAATGGTAGTGTACTTTTAGCTTTAATTAATTTGAATTAAGTTTAAATTAAGTTTTTATAAATGTCAGCAAGATAGTAAGATAGCAAATCGAGAAAGAGGACAAAGAGGGAAAAAACTGTTGCCAATAATATTGTAAAAACAACTAATAAAGGAAGCTTGTCTCAGTCAAATCAGCAGTAAACACACAGAACCACAGCAGAAAAAAGACCCTGCAGAGGCAACTGTGACAGAGATGAGGCTGAGCGCATGCAGGAAGCCAGCGGCAGACAACGAGACAGGAAGAGAGTGTGTACCTGAAGGGAGAGGAGGGGGAGGGGGGGGGAGGAGTGTGTTAGTCCTGTCAGGGCTTGAGGCTGGTGGTGCGGGTGCGTCTCTCATACCATACAGCTTGGACTCTTTGGAAAGGGTTCTTGGAAGGGAAGATCCACGCGAGGCATTGGGCGACTCTGTCTTCAGCATTTTAGAATTGTAATGTAGCTGTAAAATAGACAGAGAATAAGAGGGTGAGTAATTAATGACAGATTTTTTCATTTTGGGGTGAACTACACTTTTAAATATGTCAATAGATATATGAGTGTATTTGGACGGGGTTTTATAGTTCAGTGCTAATGTAACATACCCTGGAAATCCAGAGGTCTCGCGAGAGCACAATTTGAATTGTCTCTAAAAGACACTCTGGAATTGAGCAATGATGCACGTTACTGCATTACGTAAGCAGTTCTGGGAACCAATCAAATCGGTGTATCTGATGTAGGCGGGACAGAGGCGAGCTAAGCTGATGACGACAGCGCTGCGACGTCCGGAATCATTTAGTAAACATTGAAAGATGGCTACAGATGAACACCAGTTGTTTGAAACGGCTTTGGCCGCTACAATGAACGAGTTAGACTTGGCTTTTCATATAAAAGAGGAACAGAAAACTGCGCTCGCATTGTCCCTTTGCAAGAAGGACGTTTTTGCCGTTTTGCCGACTGGATACGCCAAGAGTTTAATCTATCAGTTAGCTCCGCTGGTAGCTCTGGATGTGTCACACCGTGTATTGTTGTGGTGGGTAATGGCGTTATCCAATTGCGTGCAGTGAGAGTTTCAAATGCATGCTTTGTGCCGCCCCTCGAGTTAGGCCCTTTTCATTGCTCGATGCCAGACCCTTAATCTTAATAGATTAGGGTCTGGATTTTTTCCAGGCTAAATGTAACATTTTCTGACCCTCAAAGTCTTAGATTCTACAGTGCGCACCTGACTTTACATGAACTTCAAGAAAATACACATAGTTGTGTGAAGCATGTCAAAAGATCCACAGCAGACCTTAACATCCACTCCAGGGATGTAGAAGACAGTGGTCTCGATATCACTGCTCTTGCTCTGCAGAGAGGTGGGTACCCGCTTAGAATTCAGTAGATGGGAGGTAGAGGCAAAGCTGTGCTGCTGCTTTCGCTTCTTAGGAGGAGAGTCCTGATCTAGGCTCCTTGAACTCCGCTCACAACTCCTAAACATCAGAACGAGAAGGAGAAAGACATTTTTACAGGAGCACTTTGCAGCCCTGATGAAAAAACCAATAGAGAGATAAAGGCATGATGTATTTTTGTAGACCAAAACACAGAAACGGGTTTTTTAGTACTTCCGGTTCCATCAGAGTGAATATTGTTTTTTTGTTTTTTTTGTTGTTAAATGCCTGAAATAATGTTTTGGTTAAAGATTAGTATACAACAGAATTAAAATTTCCTGATAATTTACTAACCCCTATTTCATCCAAGATGTTCATATCTTTCCTTCTTCAGTTTAAAAGAAATTAAGGTTTTTAATGAAAAAAAAAAAAATCCAGGATTTTTCTCCCTATAGTGGACTTCAATGGGGACCAACAGGTTGAAGGTCCAAATTGCAGTTTCAATGCTGCTTTAAAGGGCATCGAAGTCCACTATATGGAGAAAAATCCTTGAATGTTTTCTTCAAAACCTTTAATTTCTTTTGAGTAATTTATCTGTCAATTTTAATTCAGTGAAATAACTCTTTAACACAATATTAGCTATTTTAACGTTTTCAAAATAATAGATATTTTAACGTTTTATTCTATGACATAAAATACCTCAGTAATACCCACTTGTGTTTTTTTTTATGTTACTTGTCTTGAAATAGGTAGTTGCTAACAAGTGGCGAAAAGGAACTAATTAGTCAGGACAGGAAAACTGATCTAATCACTGCTCTGCTTTTACAGCCTAATTCTATTTATGTTCACACTTATGCAAACTATTCTAACCTAAACATCCAGAGAAAATGTTTTGTTTTTCAAATAAAGACTAAAAGCCTACTGGTGGTGTTGCTACAGTCATTAAATCATTGTAATCCAAAAGCCAATGGAAAAATCCTATTGGGTTTTTGTTGAGGGAGCAAGGGTGATGTTAACTTCCGGGTTGGCCAACAAAAATATGTAATCACTGCAGCAGTCTATTAAAAGAATACTTCACCCAAAAACAAAAATTCTGTCATTTATTACTCACCCTAATGTTGTTTCAACCGTAATTAGGTTGAACCACTAATGTCAAATGGACTATTTTAACAAATGTCCTTACTACCTTTCTGGGCCTTGACAGGTCAGTTACATTGCAGGGACAGAAAGCTCTTGTATTTCATCAAAAATATCTTAATTTGGGTTCTGAAGATGAACAAAGGTCTTAATGGTTTGGAATGACAAAGAGGGTGAGTAATTAATGACAGAATTTTCATTTTGGTGTAAACTATCCCTCAAGTCAATGTAGGACAGTGTATTTATTTTGTTGTGTCTCTTCACCTCCTAAGTGCGAGATCTTCATGCTCGGGTGGTTGGGTGCTGGGGTGCAGCACACACTTGCCGCTGTCGATCTCAACACGCACGTCAAGCTCGAAGTCAATGTTTCGCTCAGTGGGCGGAGTTAATCCTCCACGCTGAGGGGGTGTGGCCGGCCAGCGCTCACTGAATAATGCGGACAGTGCAGACTTTCTCTGAGAGCCCCTGAGAAACAAATGACATACATATGATGTCAGTTTAGTGAATGTACTTGTGTTTGTAGAGTGTTTTCATGTACTGTGTGTTTACACACCCTGGTCTGCGATAATAGCTGTGCGGTCTCTCCCTGACAAAGTCTTCCTCTTTATCCGAATCCTCTGAAGAAGTCGAGGAGAGGTCGTCACGGCGGCTATCATCAGGCTGGAAGGGAACGGTTGGTGAAAAGACTGCGGGTGTGCCAGGGGCACTGAACACTGAGCATGATGGGTAATGGGCAGGATCATCAATGGTGACAGACAACAGGTCCAACTCTGTCTCCTCCGGGAACTTCAACAATCAGTGAAAGCCAACAGTCAGATGATTGGTCTATGCCAATTGATCTATCCATCTATTCACCCATTTATTTCTCCTAAAGGATGTTTCTTCGACTACATGAGTGGATCTTACGATCACTTATCCAGGTCACATGTCACCACAAAATCAAAATAAAATTTGGTAAAATTAAATAAAATAAAATAAATAAAGTATTTTAAGGACCATTTTAGTAATGACTTTTTAAGTGTATCATTAGGGATACAACAAACAAACAAAGGGATAGTTCACCCAAAAATGAAATTCTGTCATTAATTACTCACCCTCATGTCGTTCCAAGCCCATAAGACCTTTGTTCGTCTTCAGAACACAAATTAAAATTTATTGAAATCTGAGAGCTCTCTGACCCTCCATAGACAGCAAGGGTCCTACCATATTCAAGGTTGATGTTCTTGGTACCTTTCTGGACCATGAACGTGGTAGGACCCTTTATAAAATGTATCTTAATTTCTGTTCCGAAGACAAACAAAGGTCTTACGGGTTTGGAAAGACATGAGCGCAAGTAATTTGAGTAACAAATTTTCACTTTTGGGTGAACTATCCCTTTAACTTTAACAAATGTGACCCTGGACCACAAAAGTGGTAGCAATAGCAAAACGACATTTTGTATGTGTCAAAATTATCATTAGGATATTAAGTAAAGATCATGTTCGATGAAGATATTTAGTAAATTTTCTACCATAAATATATCAAAACTTAATATTTGATTAGTAATATGCATTGCTAAGAACAACTAGACGATTTTCTTAATATTAAATTTTTTTTTGCACCCTCCGATTCCAGATGTTCAAATAGTTTTATCTTGTCCTATCCTAACAAATCATACACAAATGGAAAGCTTATTTATTCAGCTTTACTCATCTAAAACTGTTTTTGTGGTCCAGGTTCACAAATCTCAAAAATGTTAATTGAAAGTATGAAAGATTTATGTTTGTTATGAGTCCTAAATTTATTTATACATTTAAAACAACTAACTTTTTTTTTTTTTGTAAATTGCATATTTTGAATTCTTTTGCAATCGGTTATCAGACGATATTCAAAATAATTATTGGATATTGGAGAGAAATTGAATATTAATGCTTTACTACCATCATATATCTAAACATTTTACCGTTGGGTTTGTAATTACTATTACATTCAATGGTATTTCTTCTTGCTGCAATACAGACATTTTTAACTTATTTAATTTACTTAAAAATATTGTTCCAATGCAAATAAATAAACAAACAAATAAAGCCTACATGTTATTTTATTTGTTTAGTGATTTTGTGGTGAAATATAACTCTGGCATGTCTAAAAGCTTAATGGCCACTAAAGCTATTATATTGGGTCTATTAGATTAATTCTAATCAAGATTGCAACTGAAATAGAAATCCTTTTATCCAACTGTCTAACATTTACAAATTATCTCATCAACTGGGCTTCTGTTGAGATCACAGAGTGAAAGAGTGCTATGATATTTCCACTAGAGACTTACTTGAATGTCAGTTTATCTATATATCCATCATTCTGTCTCTCTGCCTCTTGACATACTCAAACCCTAAACTGAACTGACTTCCTGCCGATTCAAACTGTATCTGTTGGCTTATAGCTCATAACCAGTGAGCACTTTTAAGAAAGCTTTTCCTTTTCCCAATTCATGCTATCCACTAGGACCCAGCGGAGGAGAGAGGGTGAGAAATGAAGAGATGAAAAGATGGACAGATGACAAGAAAGTCATCATGAGCAATGCAATAGACAAAGATCCAGACATGCTGAAGAAACAAGAGTTGATTAGTTAAACCAGCACAGCACAAGAGCAGCTTCAACAATATGGAGCGAGAGTGTGTGTTAATAAATGTGCGAGCAGAGAGATCAAGAGAAATTAAGACCACTTTTCAGCCTAAGCTCCAAAAGAGCTAAAATCATTCGAGGCGCAGATGATTTTTGATTGGATTCTGAACAGCAGATTTAAGTTTAGCGATTTCACACCACAAGACTTTCATGCAGAGATTTAGAGGTGATTTTAAGATTTGATTTGGACCGTTTTTCTTGGATACCTTAAAAACAGAGTCGGCTGGACTTAGGATTGGGTTTGGGGTTTCCATCTTAAACACAAACAGACTTACTGAGCTATACAGTGCATGAACATATGTGTTTAGCATAGTATGTGTATAGCATACAGTTGAGGTCAAAAGAATCAGAATCTGCAAGATGTTAATTATTTTATCAAAATAAGAGGGATCATACAAAACGCATGTTATTGTTTATTTAGTACTGACCTGAATAAGATATTTCACATAAAAGATGACCCTGTTCAAAAGTTTACATCCCTTTTATTCTTAATACTGTGTTGTTACCAGAATGATCCACAGCTGTGTTTTTTTGTTTAGTAATAATTATTCGTGAGTCCCTTTTTTTGTCCTGAACGGTGAAACTGCTTGCTGTTCTTCAGAAAAATCTTTCAGGTCCCACAAATTCTTTGGCTTTTTAGCATTTTTGTGTATTTGAACCCTTTCCAACAATGACTGTATGATTTTGAGATCCATCTTTTCACACTGAGGACAACTGAGGGACTCATTAGCAACTATTACAGAAGGTTCAAACGCTCACTGATGCTCCAGAAGGAAAATCAATGCATTAGGTGCTGGGTGAAAACATTTTATAATTTAAAGATCAGGATAAATTTAACTTATTTTGTCTTCTGGAAAACATGCAACTATCTTCTGTAGCCTCTAAAGGGCAGTACTAAATACGATATTTAGGCAAAACAAGAAAAATGTACACACTTCCATTCTGTTTAAAAGTTTTCACCTCCGGCTCTTAATGCATAATTTCCTTCTGGATTATCAGTAAGTGTTCAGCCTTCTGTGATAGTTGCATGTGAAAATGCTGGAAAACCAAAGAATTTGTGGGATCTGATGAATTCCCAAAGAATTAGTGGATTTTTCTGAAGAACAGCAAGCAGTTTATCTGTTTAGGACAAACAAGGGACTCATGAACAACAATGTATAAAGAATCAAGTGTATGTAAACTTTTGAACAGGGTAATTTTTATAAATTCAACTATTTTCTCTTGTGGACTATATGTAAACACCTTTTACATGAAATATCTCATTCAGGTCAGTACTGAATAAACAATAACATGCATTTTGTATGATCCCTCTTATTTTGATACAATTACAATTAAATAAATAAATTAAATAACATTTTGCAGATTCTAAAAGGGGGATGTAAACTTTTGACCTCAACTGCACACATGGCTTTCATTAAGTCAAGAGTGAAGCACTTGAAGGTGAAACCATAAAACCAATAAGTGTGTGTGTGTGTGTGTGTGTGTTTGTTTTTGTGACATATCAGGACACAAATTTGTGTAATAACATGGCTATGGCATAGGTATTACAAGGAGAGGGTGACTTATGAGGACATTGCCCATGTCCCCACTTTTCAAAAGGCTTATAAATCATATAGAATACGTTTTTTTGAGAATGTAAAGATATGCACAGTCTCCTGTGAGGGCTAGGTTTAGGTGTAGGGAAGGTGTAGGGTGATAGCAAATATCGTTTGTACAGTATAAAAACCATTACGTCTATGGAATGTCCCCACAATTCACAAAAACAAACGTGTGTGTGTGTGTGTGTGTGTGTGTGTGTGTGTGTGTGTGTGTGTGTGTGTGTGTGTGTGTGTGTGTGTGTGTGTGTGTGTGTATTTGTCCAAGCACACTGCTGTTCAAAAGTTTGGGGTCAAAAAAAAAAATTATGTTCACCAAGGCTGCTTTTATTTGATCAAAATACAGTAAAAACAGCAATATTGGTAATAATGAATTATTTGATGAATACAAATAAATAGAAAATTAATAATTGTTGAAATGAAATAATTGTTTTGTAATATTTTAAAATGTCTTGACTGTCCCTTTTGATCAATTTAATGCATCCCTGTTAAACAGGTTTTTTACATTTTAAAAGATATCTTACTGACCCCAAATTTTTGAATGGTAGTAAATGTAAAAAGCAAAGCTTTATTTAATGTTACAACTTTGTTGACACATAAACAATGAACTTGAAGATGGAACAACACAATGATAACACATGATGCATACAACATTTTAAATTAACAAATGTATAGATTCAGACACACAGATGTACACGTGCACACTACCGTGTCGATGTTGAAGGTAACCCTTGGTGCTGGAGACGCTGCATCCACTTTAATGTCTGGCAAGTCATCCCTTTAGAGAGATTTAAAAAAAAAAAAAAACAACAACAACAACAACAAACAAATTAAGGATGTGTCACTGAAATGTGAACCTGGACCACAAAACCAGTCATAAGGGTCATTTTTTTATTGAGAGTTAATCTGAATAAGCTTTCCATTAGCTGAGATACAACTATTTGAAAATCTGGAATATGATATTTATGGTAGGAATTTTACAAAATATCTATGAAACATGATCTTTACTTAATATCCAAATAATTTTTGGCATTAAACAAAAATCAACTATTTTAACCCATACAATGTATTGTCTGTGCTACTTAAGACTGTTTTTGTGGTCCAGAGTCACAAATACATGAACTCATCTGTAATTAAATGTGAGTGGGTGTGTATATGTGAGTGTGTCCATGTACCTGGGTCTATCCGACCTCTTCAT
The DNA here is from genome assembly GCF_049309525.1 of Garra rufa. Classification (NCBI taxonomy): domain Eukaryota; kingdom Metazoa; phylum Chordata; class Actinopteri; order Cypriniformes; family Cyprinidae; genus Garra; species Garra rufa. Next base: position 31,767,720 of record NC_133362.1, on the reverse strand, counting down.
TGGTGGTCTGCCTGTTGCTGAAATGCTCTTTGACCTGCTGTTGCTGTAGCTGGGTTTGTAGCCTAAACCCCATTTATCTTTTAATGATGCAGCCTATCAAAAAAAAAAAAAAAAAAAACTCAATTAAAGTAACATTTAATCTCCACCACATTTACAATGTAGTGGTATGAATAAAATCTCTCACCCGCATGCTGGAGCGCCGTAGCTTCTTTCGTACATCTCGACGGATATCATTGACAGCGACAGATTCCAAATGCTGATAGCGTTGAATTTCCTGGTTTATGGTGCCTTCACTTGCTCCCAGTTTCCTTAGAGAGAAAAAAAAATTGAATTATAGGGATTTCTTTGAAGCAGAAACAACAGATTGACTTTTCAACTGGTATTGCTTGATTAATATTAGGTTGAAATTACTTAAGATCATCAATGACTTTGGCCTGCTCATTGAGTTCTCTAATATCCACCAAGCGCTTGGAGAACTTCCGTCCACGAGCATCAGTTATCTGATTGCTCATGACTGCCTGTCTGCGCAGGTCAACAGACTCCTGTAAGAGGAAAATGACAGTCAAATTAATACATTTAAGAGACACACTTAAGGGGTGGGCCGTATGACAAATTCTGATTTTTTCTTATCATGATATGAGCATTCAGAGATGATTATTTTTATTTATTTATTTTTACAAATATTAAATTACACAATTACACTGCCATTTAAAAGTTTGGGGTTGGTAAGATGTTTAAAATTTTTTAAGGAAGACTTGCTGCATTTTTCTGACAAATTAAAATAACTGTTTTCTAATTTTTTTTTTTTTATTCAATTTATTCCTGTAATGGTAAAGCTGAATTTTTAGCAGCTATTACTCCAGTCTTGAGTGTCATTATGCTGAAAAAAGTTGGACTGCTTAATATTTTTTGGAAACTTTCAGGCAGGGTCGGAAATTAAAAATGGCAAAAATGGCACCAGAATGAACAATGTATTACGGCTGCTGCTATTAAAATGAAAAGTGAAAATGAATGAAAAGTGTCAATTTGCTGAATTACATTCAGATTCGCTCACACTTCATCAGATTGCTTTTATGCGCCGTTTTGTGCAGTGTTGAGCCTTATAACCAATCAAATGCATTTCTGTTGAACTTAGGAATGCATTGGCAAATCAGAGGCATTAAGATTAGTTAGTGCTGAAAATGCCAGAGCTGTTGATGAGTATGCATGCTCGCAAATTCCCTTATCCTAAACAACATAGTACAGATATGATGTAAATAAAAGATTCATTTTGTAGTTTTTATGATTATAATGAGAATTTTAGCATAACTTGCGCTAGACTTGGCTAATGTCATGTTTCTCTGGAAAGCCAGAAAGTGATGTGTCCAAAACGAAACAAACATTTTTATTGTTTTCTACATCAATATTAATAATTATTATTTCAATCAGTGTTGCCAAGTCATGTCCGCGTGTTGAAGCGACCCTGACAACGTAATATTTAGCCCTTGCAATGCTAATGCAATGCTAATGCATAATTTTCACAGAGGGACGCCCCTCAAATTACGATTGGGATACTTTTGGGCTACTTTTGAATAGCGATTGGGCGGGTTTGGTTTTGAAAACCTGGCAACCCTGATTACAATATAAAGAGCAATAACCTACAATAGTGTTTTTGTCATAATATTGCAGCCCTATGAGCTTCTTTTTTTTACATAGTTAGATACAATTTTAAAACAGTCTATTGTTATTGACAACAGTTTAAAATATTGATTTAAGTAATTTAAGTATATTTACATATTTGACATTTAAGATAACATATGGTTTTGTAATAATAAGGTGATTATAAAAATTGCCCTCACAAATGTGACCCTGGACCACAAAACCAGTCTTAAGTCGCTGGGGTTTGTTTGTAGCAATAGCTAAAAATACATGGTATGGGTCAAAATTATTGTTTTTTCTTTTATGCCAAAAATCATTAGGAAATTAAGTAAAGATCATGTTCCATTAAGCTTTTTTTGTAAAATTTCTATTGTAAATATATCAAAATGTAATTTTTGATTAGTAATATGCATTGTTAAGAGCTTAATTTGGACAACTTTTAAAGGTGATTTTCTCAGTATTTTGATTTATTTGCACCCTCAGATTCCAGATTTTCAAATAGATGTATCTCGGCCAAATATTGTCCTATCCTAACAAACCATACATCAATAGAAAGCTTATTTATTGAGCTTCCATATGATGCATACATCTCAGTTTTGTAAAATTTTACCTTGACTGGTTTTGTGGTCCAGGGTCACAAATGTAAAAAATACCCCTGGAAATCAATTCCGGGGGCAAATGTTGCACCTTAATGGAAAAGTTAATTTCTGACCCTGCTATTATGATTCTTTGATGAATAGAAACTTCAAATGAACATCATTTATTTAAAATATTTTATATTTTGTTTTTTTTAACTATGTAAAAAGTCTGTATTGTCTTCTATAATCAATTTAACATGTCATTGCTGAATAAAAGCATTAATTTTTCAAAAAATGACAGTGTATATTTTGTAGAAAATTCAATTATTTGTTATTTTGTTTTGAAGTTGTTATATCATATAATCATATAGTGAAATCAGAACCTGTTGCCATATTTTAACACTCACACAGCCCAGCCCTGGGTAAAATCATGCATAAGGGTTTGAAATCACACTGACTGCTGAACAGTCAAAATAAGTGTAGATCATTACAACACATCAGACAAAGAAAAAAAAAATCACAACACCACCCCAAAAAACTGATTACTGAACACAGCTTGTCCATGAGAAATGCATCCTTTGAAAATGGGGAGTTACTGGCCATTCATTTCTCATGGAGAGGCATCAGGCAAGACTAAAAGGCAGCAGGAAACTGTAGAATCCAGACTCGCTCGACATATCTGAGTTCAAGGCACAATTCAACAAGGTTTTGAGTGATGTGACTGATCTTAAAAGCAACTTCCACCCTGAGAGCATGAACAAGATAGAGAGAAAGAATGTGACAGAGAAACAAAGAGGATTGAAAGGCAAACGGGAGCTCTGAAGTACATACACAGCCCCAGGACAGGGGTCTGGGATGTCTAGTTCGTTCTGCATTGGCTGTGGGTGGCAGGCGAACACTTCTCGACTTTAGCCGAGTGATTGTGGATGATGGAGAAATATTACGACACTCAGAAGGTGAGAGGGGAGGGGGGCTGTGGCTAATGCCCAGAATGCTGTTCACCAGCCTCCTCCTGAATGAAAGTCTGGGACTGAGATCCCCTTCAGGACACTGCAAACATGGGCTGGTTTTAAACAAATGCACACCACTACACAGACACTCACATTAACATACATGTACAAACAACAATAAAACCAAAGAAACAGACAATATGAATCAAATATTCACAAACACTTTACACTGAAATCAACAAATACATTTAATACGCAAAGAGTGCAAGCTCTGACCGTGTGTAAGGGGGGAGACATGCCGTCGCTCTCGTCCTCGTCTGACAAGTCAGCCATGTTGACCGAGTTGAAGTCTGCGATGTCATCATTGTCCTCTTCACCGGTCAAAGAGGTGAGCGTGTTACCCAGAGCATTCAGACGCTTACCGATGTTGGGATCCATGTGTACATCGATACCACACATCTTCCACAGGACATTTAGCGTCCATGTTCCTGCACTGCTGCTGTCTGAAGTATTGAAAGATTTTGTAATTTAATAAAGACAAAGATCAAGATTCAATTCAATTAAACTGACAAATGTTTACTTCCTTAATGCACATTCTTGTTTTTGGTCTTATTTTGTGCATTAATGTACACTATGGTTCAAAAGTTTGGGGTCAGAAAGATCTTTTTAAGAAATTAACACTTTTATTCAGCAAGTAAGCATTAAATTGATCAAAAGTGACAGTAAAGACTAGGGCTGCCACCCAATAGTCGACTAACCGCATGGATGGAAGTGCCGATGTGGTCACTTGTTCTTAAAATACTTTTTTGTTCATACAGATAAAAGAAACACATCTACAATCTCATCGAATTTGTAAAGACTCTGCGATTATTTGTGTGTACCCACAATAACAACGTAACGTTGCACTTTTGTAAAATAATTAAAGCAAACAGGATGTGCTTTCTGCTGTCTCCGTCTTTTTGAACTTGTGCAAGAAAATTCAAAACTCTGCGTATACTTGTCTTACAGACATGAAAATCTATTTACATAAACTTTAAAATGAACCAATTCATACAGAAAACAAATATTGTCAAATTAAGTAATCCGTATGAAACATGCATACATGTTTCATGACTGCTATTGCTTTCACCCTACACACTGCTCTCTCCCACCTGGAAAATAAAAACACTTATGTGAGAGTGCTGTTTGTGGACTATAGCTCAGCATTTAACACCATAGTGCCTGCCACACTTGTCGCGAAGCTACAGGCTCTAGGACTAAACAGATCACTGTGTAGCTGGATCCTGGAAAACAGGTGGTCAGAATGGGCAGCATAACTTCATCTCTGCTGACCCTCAACACTGGTGCTCCTCAGGGCTGCGTTCTCAGTCCACTCCTGTACTCCCTGTACACACATGACTGCACAGCCACACACAGCTCCAATGTCATCGTCAAATTTGCTGACGACACAACGGTGATAGGCCTGATCACTGACAATGATGAGACTGCCTACAGAGAGGAGGTGAGCACCCTGACCAAATGGTGTCAGGAGAACCACCTCTCACTCAATATCGATAAGACTAAGGAGCTGGTGGTGGATTTTAGGAGACAGAGCAGAGAACACACACCCATCACCATCAAGTGACAGAAAAACATTAAGCAGAAGTAATGCCTTTTAAAAATTCAGCTTTGCCTTCATAGAAATAAATGACATTTTCAACAAAAAAAAAAAAATGAAATTAACAATATTTCACAATATTACTGTTGTTACTGTATTTTTGATTAAATAAACAAAACCTTGGTAAAAGATTTAAACTCTTACCGACCCCAAACATTTCAGTGTTTTTATATAGTTTATTTTTTTTTTCTAATTTAACATACCATTTTATACAACTGTTCTTTCTGGTTCTCGGATACGATTGGCTGACAGCCTTTTTCAGGCATGCAATACTCTAGTGATAACAGAACTCTAACTGTTTCACAATGCCTACAGTATTCCTCACAGCGAGTGCCCAAATCCACCATAATTATATAAATAATATGGTTTTTGTGACACGGAATGTAGTTTTAAGAGTTTTTTTAGGCGAGAATGCAGTTGTTTAGACTTCAAATATGCGGTTTGTTAATAAAGATAATGTGTATTTGAAAATTTGCTTAGACTTTTTTGGAGATGTGAGCTTCAGGGCATCAGCGGCTGTTCAACGCTCATGAACCCGCCGAGAGCAGCCTTACCTTGGCCAGATCTTCTGGAATTTGCAGCTGGCTCTGATGTCTCTATAGTGGTTAAACATGAGATATAATTCGTTTTTGGTAAACCTAACAGGCAATATTTGGTCTCATTAATCTAATTATTTGTTCCAAGGCAAAATATTTTTTATATAACTAATGCTGTATATCCACTGCCTTTGTACTTTTGACTGAATTGCCTAGCAACTTTTATGATGACGGTTGTTTTAAGCTATTAAATATTGCTATTCAATAAATAATATTTGATATAAATAATAGAAGTTGAATTAAGCTGAAGAATGAATGCTGTATCAGATGCAGGTAACCACACTCGCTCAGTCTATCTCTCTCATACTCGACTCTGCATAATACAGTGAGCTTTTAATACAGTAACACAATCAGCTTTTAATGAAGCAACTCAATGTTCCTTCATTACTAGTTCTAAAGTGACTTTTCCGAAGTAGTAAAAGGGGCTTGGGCTCAGCTGTTAAACTGTCAAACTGAGATTTGAATCCATGGCGGAAATTAGTACTTTGCACAGAAGAGGGTTTTTAAAGACACTCCGTTGTTGTCTCTTTTTTATCTACACACTTGTGCTATCGAACTGTTATAAAATGTGCAATATCACACTTGTAGCCTACGGCCAAATCAGAGCCGTGCTGATATACAGCCGTATCACACTGCTCCTGTGATATTGCTCATTTACTCAAAATACTGAAGAACACTGTTTTGCTCATACCTGCAGAGGCCTGGCCTGTCGTTCTGGAGCAAACCTCATAAGTACCATCAGGGACAACACCTGGAAAGTCACATTTAGTATTTAAAGAATCAGGGAAGCATTATGGGGCCAAATACAGACACAACCAAGTTAACATTGAGTGTTACTCACAGGCATTCATCACCAGTTCCCCTCTGATCTCAGGTTTCCAGTCATCCCAAGTTGTCTCAAAACCCTCAGCAAATCGAATGCAAAAGTTCTTGAAATGGCCTTTGCTGACCAAAGATTCGGAGGAGCAGGCTGTGATTAGCGTACTCTCGATGGTTAACACCAGTGCTGAGCCAGTGTCAAAATCAATAGTGTGATTGGCCTAATGTAAAGTAGAAAGACGAGACAAAGATTTAACATCCATCGTTCTGATCCGTAGTTAAAGGCACCAATCTGATGAGTTTAAACATTAAAAAGATATATAAAGAAATTAATTGTGTATCAGTAAGGATCCACCTGTGTGGAGCTGGTGATGGGCAAGCAGATACCCAGGTCATTCACAGTGAGCTGTAGGAACAGAGTGCTGAAGGCCTGGACGCTGGTCTGCTGTATGGCTGGCAGTTTGTCTACCACCTCTTTGGTGGCCATATGAATATCCGAGTTGAGAGCCAAGCGCTGTTCCTTCCAGTTATCATAGGCAGCCTTATAGTTTAGCCAGAACAGAACAGCTGCAACATACAAATACACAATTACAAACCATAAAATCCACCAATGGATATGTATGAAAACAAAAGGCTAGGTGTGGACTGACCTCTGTCAAATGCTACTGGCTGAGCAAAAACGATAGGACGGTTGAGTGTGATCAGGACAGCCTCTTTGTCAGAGCTGCTACTGATCTCCTCTTGAAGAGCATTGCGTAAACCGATTCGAGTTCGGAAATACGCCACCTGGTGGAAATCTGACCCCGCCTCCTCATACACCTGCAAGAGACAGTGTCATGACAATAGTAAATAACTATCAAACTATGAAAATCTACAGTAAAGGTTAATGAGAGCAATGACAGTGTTTTTTATGTTTCTACTACCTGATGTTTGACAATTTGCCCTAGAGCCAAATTGAGATCCACTTGACATTTCCCAAAGAGCTTCAGGTAGTTACTTCCAGTGGGAGTAGTCTTGCACTGAACCCGATTGGACAGTTCAAGCTCAATCCAGCCTGTCTCAAAGCGCACCGCCCTCATAGAGGGAGTGGTAGCCGTCATTTGAATCCCCTACGACAGAAAAGGCATATTGAAGAAGTTTAAAAAGTCAGCAAGATTCACCAGAATAAATAAACACAAAATTTAAGGAGGGACAAACCTTAAATGTCAGATTTATAGAATAAAGCAGGATTTTAGGTTTGTCACCATCTGTTGACACATCATGTTCATTCCACAGTGGGATTGGCTGTTCCCCTCCTACAGACACAAACACATTTCAATCAGCTGGTGTGAAATCACGCTAAGTCAAGTAAAAAAAAATCAAATGATAGCTAAGGGTGGGCAAAATTTCCGTTACTTTGGTAGAAATTTGTCAACTGATAGAGATTTCTGACTATCGTCTCTATAGCGGTTACATGCTTATGTGACATTACTATGCTACCTCGTCACGAAAACGCATAATTCGCACACGTTTTTAGGAATTTCAGTTTAAAAATAAGTGATTTTAAGCCGTTAAAATGCAATAAGCAGCGAAAGAGAATTTATTTCGTTATATGCGCATACGGTCATAGTAATGAAGTAATGAACAGTGTTATTTTTGACGCTTTATAGGCCTTAAACGGTTAAATAGACACACTCGTATGTGTCAAAAAGTCTGTCTTAGCAAGTTTTGTAGATAACACATTAATTAAGGTCTTAAGTGAAAGCAAACAGCTGAGAAAGAAAACACAGTCTAATATTCCTGCTGTTTTTTTTTTTCATTTATGTTAATCAAAGAACAAACGATAGAAACTCTCTCACTGCTCTTTTGTAGGGTTTGTACAGAAACTGCAAAATGAAATTCCAGGACTTTCAAGGACTTTTCAAGTACTACTTTTTTGGTTTTCAAGGACTAAAATCAGAGATCTCACTAAACAATATCATTATCTTCTTTTAAATTCTAATAAATAAATTAATAAAACAAAACAGTACTAACAAAGTGCAGCACATGCACAGCATGCAATGACTGTGGCAATGTTAACATTTTGAACATATACTATGGCAAAGTTACTGATTTCCTTATTCAAAGCAATTTTTTTTCATGAATATATAATTGACCTGAAGAATGAAAGCAATATCATACACTTGGAAACATATGAGCTATATCAAGCTCACAGACACTATGGGTGTGCGTTTAGTTTACAAGATGAAACAAAATACAGATATTCGATTTACTAGAATGAGACAATATTTTCAAAAAATTAAATTAAGTTTCAAAAAGTCAAGTTCAAGTAACTAAAACTAAACTCTTGTAACTTTAATAAGAAAAAATATATATTTAATTTACATAGTAAAGAATATGCAGTGTTTTATACATTTGATTACTTTGCATAATGTATGTAGCATTTGTAGTTTTGTTGTCCTATTGCTTGTAATTAGTTTATTTATTATTGGGGTTTTTTTAAATCGCTGACTGTTCATTTGTCTTAAGTGAGCCTGAGGTTTTATATATATATATATATATATATATATATATATATATATATATAATTCAGGCAGGTATTAGCTTTTTGTGATATTGACACAGGTAAAAAGAATTATGAAACCTTATTTTAAAGCAAAAATAACTATAATGTGATATATATTGTCACCGTGAAATAAAATGATTCAATATTGTGATATAAGTTTAGTCATATCGCCCACTCCTAATGACAGCAAAACAAAGCAAAACATAGATAGATAGATAGATCAAAAGCTCATCCATTTATTCTATTTGTTCTCCATCACACATACCTGACACCTTCTGGATGACCTCATTGACCTCCTTCATGAAGACCTTCTGAAGGAAGACTAGATGGTTGAGCAAATCTGTGGTCAAGTTGTGTTCAAAAGATCCAATCTAAAAATGAAGAAACCAGTATAATGCATTTGAAACACTTCCATAAATCTGTTAAAACAAGCTTGATAATCTAATAATCAAGCACCACATTTACTCCAATGTCTCATTGCAATAATAATGGCACACCTCAGCTACACAGCGCAAGTAATTTCCCTGAAGATAGTTGCTGTATTCTGGGGCCCAGGCAGTGTCGCTGTGGCCCTCGTGCTCCTGTATGATGTACTGTCCTGACATGGTGACAGGAGGCAGATTCAGGCTGGCAGTGGGAGGCATGGCCGACACATCCACAGGGGAAACTTTCGACTGGAAACACAGCTTATGATTGGGTAGTTCAAAAGTGAACCTCGTCTGAGCACCTATGAGAGGTAAACACCAAAGTGTTAAATCATTGTAATTGTTGCAGGGTGGCTTGAAATAATAATAATAAAAAAATTTCATAGAATTGTGGGTACCTGTCATACCATGGCTCTTCATACGACCCATCTTGTATTCTGCTTTGAGAGAGGGCAATAGGGCAGCACCAATAGTGATCCCATCCAACATAGCGCTGAATTTCAACACGATTGGCTTCTTCTCCAATCCTTCAGGCAGCTGAGGAAACTCATTGGCCTCCACCGGAGTTTGATTGACACTCACTTCGGATGGCTGTGGAGTAGGCGTGTCTTCGCGGTTGGGCGGTGGGCTGATATAAACAGATTTTAATTTAATATGGGCAAAAAAAAAAATCATTAAAACTTATGAAAAGAAAGTGCAGAGGTTTCCCTCACATGTTGGAGGGCTGACGGATGAGGTCTGAAATCTGTTTTGATAGCTGGTGGGAGCTGCGGACCATCATGCTGTGCAGCGTTGCAGGGTGTTGCGGGATGTTGATGAAGATGGCACCCACTTTAAATACGGCAGCGTTATTGGTCTTCAGCCCACGCTGTGCGCTATATAAAGCCTGGGACTTTGCGATGTTACACTTCACCACCGTCCTAACACACAAACAAAAGGAATTTACTACAAGTGCTTCCTTTGATATCACAGCTTGGATGTAATATTGAGCAGTAACATAAAATGTCTGTGAAATATGTACAGACGGATACTGGGAGAACTGTACAAATGAAATGTTCATGAGACTGGAAACGAGGCCTTGTAGATGTGGGAACTGTAAAGAGAGATCTAGATAGATTAACAGAAAAGATGAAATGGAGAGTTTCAGGCCCTGATGCCATGACCCTGCACTGTCCATCTGATTCATACTACACACAGTATTGGTAAACACTTGCCAAAATGCCAAGATTCAATCGGATTGCTTGATGGATATGCAACATCCAAGAGTCAGGGTGCACCGGGAACCTAGATTGTGTTTAGGCACCAAGCTGCTGCAATGAGCACCTTTGAGATGAAACTAATCATTGGATTTGACAACTTTTGCCAGGACAGAAGCATCAAGTATTTAAAATATATTCAGAGGCATATAGTAGAACATAAACTCAATTACCACTAGAAGAACTTTATAATCTACTTTCTGTTTTGAGTTGAGTCTGAAACACTCCTTACTTATTATGTTTGGAAGAACAGGGAAAAAAGTCTTCACATATTTTCTGCTGTTCTTGAAGACTACTTTGCCATTAAATTAAAGATCGTTTTTTATCCAAAATTTTATCAATGATTTCAGATCAACGTTCACTTCAATGGAGAGTAAAAGCAGAACCAAAATTATTCATGAAAACTGCACTGGGAAATCTTTTACCCTAACATGAAGGGATAGGCACTTTCGCCATTTTTTTCCTTTCTAGTACTGGAAAGCTTAGTAAAAGGATTAATTGATTAACTGAGGGGGCAGGGCTATGCACATCATGGTGAAAATAACAATGAAAATATTTTAATAAATCATACTGTTGATGAAAATATGATGGGGAAAAATAAGACTGGTAGCTATAAACAAAGCATCATCCATATTTTCGAAAAAAGAAACATGAAAGTGGGTGGCTCTTGGTCAGAATAACCTGTAAAGTGGACTTAAAGGGATGGTTCACCAAAAAAAGAAAATTCTGTCATTAATAACTCACCCTAATGTTGTTCCACGTAAGACCATTGTTCATCTTCGGAACACAAATGAAGATAGTTTTGATTAAAATCAAGAGCTTTGCTGTTTATGGACAGTCAGAAAGTTCTTGGATTCCATCAAAAATATCTTAATTTGTGTTCTGAAGATGAATAAAGGTCTTACGGGTTTGGAACGACATGAGGGTGAGTAAGTAATGACAGAATTTGAAATTTTTGATTTATGAACTATCCCTTTAATGCCAATAGTCAAAAGCTTGGCTGTGCTTGCCAATGGAAAAATGCATTAATGAAGTAAATTGGACCGTACAGCTAGTGTCATGAGGATGTTAGGATTTCACTGATCACTGTTGAAAGACACTATATAATGCTTTTTATATGAACCATTTATATGAGAGGGATTTGGAGCATTAGAGAATTTGGATTAGTGAGAGTGAACGGATATGGCATATATTTGACATATGTAAGGGACTGTGATATACAAATATTATGGAGATGGTCATGGAGGACTGGACTACGTTACTGAGGAAACTTAAGACATACAGGAATTCCTGCTTGGTTGTGCTGGTAGGTGAGGTTGGAAAATCCTCTAGTCTGCCAGTGAGAAAGGCAGAAAAAACAACAAAAAGATGACAGATAGAGAAAAAAGAGAAGAGTAGAGAGCAGGAAGGTAGAAGAGGGGGAAAGTTATCCACAGAGAAAACATTTCAAAACTGTCACATATGCTGTGATAAATTTGTACTCTTAAAAAGAGTTGTGGAAAGTGAGAACATTAGAAAAAAACAGATCTAAGAATGACTTTAAAACAACTTTAAAATATGATAAATCGCAGAGAGTATGCTAGGAGTAAAGTGCATTTTAAGTACATTACAGAGTCAGTAAGGAACTTTTCTATTAAAGGAGAAGTTCAATTCCAGAACAAAAATTTACAGATAATTTACTCACCCCCTTGTCATCCAAGATGTTCATGTCTTTTTTTCTCCAGTCGTAAAGAAATTATGTTTTTTTTTTTAGGATTTCTCCCCATATAATGGACTTCTATGGTGCCCCTGAATTTGAACTTCGAAAATGCAGTATAAATGCAGTTTCCATGAGCTCTAAATGATCCCAGCTGAGTAAAAAAAATGGTCTTACCTAGTGAAACAATCAAAGAGCTAACCACGTGTGACTTTTCCAACGCGATTACGTAATGTGTGAAGACACACATGCGCATTGCAGAGCTAGTGCAAGCATTTGTAGTTCAAAAGTATATAAATTGTAATCATGTTTTAGAAAAAAACCGATCGTTTCTAGATAAGACCCTTCTTCCTTGGCTGGACTTGAGAACTTTGAAGCTGCATTTAAACTGCATTTTGGAAGTTCAAACTCGGGAGAACCATAGAAGTCCATTATATGGAGAGAATTCCTGAATTTTTTTTTCCTTAATTTTTTTTTTTTTTTTTTTTACAACTGAAACATGAACATCTTAGATGACAAGGGGGTGAGTAAATTATTTGTAAATTTTTGTTCTGGAAGTGAACATCTCCTTTAAGGGGCAATATTTGCCTCGTAGAATTGATTTCCAGGGGCATTTTTTTTACATTAGTGAGGGTAATTTTTATAATCACCTTATTATTATAAAAACCAGACTATGTTGTCTTTAAATACTTAATTTTACCCAATTACTTGAATCAATATTTTAAACTGTTGTCAATAACAATAGATTGTTTAAAATTGTATCTAAATTAACATGTAAAAAACAGGAGCTCATAGGGATGCAATATTATGAAAAAAAAAATCATTATTGTAGATTATTGCGCTTTATATTGTAATTATGATTATTAATATCAATATATAAAACAATATACAATGTTTCCGTTTTGTGTCTGCATTTTGTTATGACGTTAGTCTAGTCTAGTGCACGATATGCAAAAACTCCCTTTGTAATCACCGAAGCTACAAAATTATTATTTTATTGACATCGTATATGCACTTTGTTATTTATGATGAGAGAATTTTTTAAGTGCCTCTGATTGGCCAATGCATTCCTAAGTTCAACAGAAACGCGTTTGATTGGTTTTGAGGCTCAATGCGGCACAGTTTCTAAAAAAAAGTATCTGTGACATGCTGGTCTTTAAATACACTATCGTTCAAAAAGTTTAAATGTACTATTCAAAAATTTGGATTCAGTACAATTATTTACAAATAAATTCATACTTTTATTCGGCAAGCATGCAGGTGATGTTATTGTTTGGTCCGTAAGTCAATACGTCAGACTGATCAAATAAACAGAGCAAAACATTAAGGTATTTGCATGTGAAACTTGCATTGAGCATATTTATGAAAAAAAAAAAGAAAGAAAAAGATACTAGATGCTTCAAGGTAAATGGATTTATATAAAAGTGGACGTTGATAAGTAGTACAGCTAAAATGAGTTACTGACTGTATGTCTGGTGAGACTCCTTCCAGAAGCACAATGTTCACACATCCGATATGGGCCGAGGCACAGGTCTCAGTCATCTTCTGATGGAGAATATCTGCATCAAGACAACAGAAATTATAGGATAAGATGTTTCTAAGTATATAGGATATTGTAAAATGCCAATTTTTTTAAAAATGCTGCTTTGTTTACCCTTCATTTTCTCCTTTAGCGTAAAACTGCCATGTATTTTCTTAAGCTCCGCCTCCATGGTCAGTCCTCCAATGTCTGCTTCCAGATGCGTGCGGTTCACCATGCCAACGCCAAACACGATCAGCGTCACATGTTGGGGCTCAGAGCTTACCAAACTCCGTCTACGACCCAGTCGACTTGGGGGCGTCTCACCTTCAGATTCAAACACCAATCGACATGGAGGATCCGCAGGGCTCCGTCCACCCTCTGAAGAACAAGTGAATAGGCAAATTAGGCTAAGAGCAGTAAATATTGTATCATTCAAATGCAAAAATAATTTTTCCCATGATCATTCCAGGAGTTTTGTCCATATCTGGTGGTCAACAAGACAAGCATTTGTGGTTAAAAAGTACATACATTTTTATTTTTTTTAGAAAATGACCATTCATTTCGCTAGACAAGACCTTATTCCTCGGATGGGATCATGTAGAGCCCTTTGAAGCTGCAATAAAACTTTAATTTGGACCTTTAACCTTTTGGCTCTTACTGAAGTCCACAATATGGAGAAAAATCCTTGAATGTTTTCCTTTAAAAACCTTATTATTTCACTTTTTTTAAACAAATGTCAATTAAAAGAATTCAAATTAACAGAGCAAGTCTTACCTGAGTGGGCATTATCTTGGTTCTTCTCCAGGATGCCTGTGGGGTCTGATATAAGCGAGTAGAAATTAAGAAGTTTATACATATTCTGCCAGCACTCTGCTGACGGCTCGCTCTGTTCTGACACAGTAATGGAGTCCGAGTCATCCATCTGGATAGTCATGTGGTCCGCCACATCGCGTGAACCTTTCCGCGATACTTTTGACGTCCTTCGCTCTGAACGTCCCAGCGTCCCCCTTCCACGAGGCTCTCGATTTCTGGTCAGCGTGTCTAGTCCGGGCCCGACCACAGTCCGCTTGCTCTTTTGAGTGCCCAGTCGAGCAGCTCCATTCAGGCTCCCACGAGAACTACGGCTGAAATCAGAAGAGCGAAACTCCCGATACGGCCGTGCCTTGGTGGGCGTGGGGGAAGAGGAGCCGGCAGTGTAGCGGTTGAGTTTGATGTCAGTCTGTGTGGCTTTGATGTCATCGATCATCGTGCTGAACTGGTGAATGAGGCGGACCAGAGCCATATCCACATGCTGGCGAATCGCTTGACAAGCGAGGGTAAAATGGCAGTGCACACTGGCCTGGGGTCTCCGGCTCAGCTCGTGGAAAGACAGCGCACTGGCAGAGGGAGGGGTTGACATGCACTTCTCCAAGATGACTGCGTTCAAACTGAACGTTTCAATCATCAGGGCAGGCTTGAAATCAAGCGGGGGGAGGTTCACCATGCCCTGCCTGAACACAAAAACATACCATTATAAAATCAGGAATATGCAAGATTTTGACTGCTTCAGTACTGAATAAATAAAATAGGCCAGGTTCAGGGTAGGACAGGTTCTGTCTAGACTATGCGTTAACTACTGGTATATACAGTTGCAATTAAAATTATTCAGCCCCCTTGACCTCTTGACATTTTGCTGAGGAGAACAAAATTTGATGAAAACAATTCAACGAAGGCATCAGTACACTATCAGAGAAAGTTTATTAATACATATTTGAGTGACTCTGAGAATGTAACATTCAAATTGGCTGTATTGTGTTATCAAATTATTCAACCCCCAAAAGTCAAATTTAGCTCAGAATCGTTTATTCTTTAAATCCATCAACAAACGCTGCTTGGAAGAACTTAGAAGCTTCTGTCACCTCTCTACTACAGTCTTGGCCAATTCTGCTCAATTATCAGATCACTGATAATCTTTGCTGCTGATAAACGACTGCTTTCGTAAAATTCAAGCAAATATTTTCAATGAGAATTAAATCTGGAGACTGAACAGGCCACTCAAGTACATTCTATGACTGATCCCTGACACAAGCATTAGTAGATTTGGATTTATGCCTTGGGATAGCTATCCTGCAGGAAAGTCCATTGATCATCAGTTTGCACCAAAGGCATCACAATCCTTGTCAAAATGGCCTGATACTTCAAAGAATCCATGATGTTCTTCATACGGTCATGATTTCTACTGATGATGGAGTGAATGATGGAGATGGTATTCTTCTGCTCATAAGCTTTGCCTTTTTTGCACCAGATATACCGCTGATCCATAGATCCAAAAAGTTTGAATTTGGTCACATCACTTCATAAAACATTCTTTGTGCAAGTCTTTGGCTGTACATTTCAGGTTCAGTTGCTCTGATCAAATTTATTATGATACTGTGCTTTTTCTTTAACAGCCTCAATGGTTTTATAGTAACATATTTTAAGCTAAGGAATAAGGCTGCCTGTTGTGTTTCTATGTTTCTACTTTTAATGTCTTTAAAATCTTCTTGTAGCCTTAGACTTTCTATTGTAATACTAATCTTCTCTATGGCTTCTGAGAGTGATCTGTTGACTTTGCCATTTTGCTACTCAACTCAACGTCAGCACATCCATGGGCTAAGTTTATGTATGTGTAACAGCTTCAGCTAATTCTGTTTTTAATAGAGTTTCTAAAGGCTTAATTGTGTTTTAAGACAATTTTGTTGCCCACCATACAAATAAGCGACTTAAAAACAGCTATGTTGAATAGGGGTTGAATAATTATGACATGGCTGTGTTATAAAAAAAAATCCTATAACTCAAAATTATTAAATTATATATTGACAGTATCACTTTCAATATGCCAGTAAACTGTTATAGATGCAATTACTATAAAATTCTGGATCTTCAGAAAAGCTTGTATTTGTAAAGTACTGCCATCTCTGTGGGGTTGAATAATTTTGAATACAACTGTTATGAAATAAGCTTTGTGTCTCTTTCTCTTGATGTTTGCACCCATGCGAGTCCCACTTTGACACTGTGTCAAGTTAAAACAGTTCAACTTAGACCACAACCGAATGAACAAAATGTTTTATCCAGCTGTTTATAAACGTAAGATATACGTACAGTGTCACCAGTGATTCTGAATCAACAAATTTCATGGCTCAAACTTTAAATGAATTATATAAAAAGACTTATAAGTTACCTGTTTGAACGACCCTAATTTTATGAAGCTACGAGAATACTGTGTGTTCAAAGAAAACAAAAATAAGGACTTTATTCAACAATTTCTTTTCTTCCTGTCAGCCACGATGCATGCGTGTGGTGCTGCTGATGCAGCATTTGTTTTCTCTGAACACAACAAGTATTCTTGTAGCGTCATAAAAATATGGTTGAATCACGGACGTCACATGGACTATTTTAACAATGTCCTTACTACCTTTCTGGGGCTTGAACATGGATGTGTTGCTGTTTATGGAGGGTCAGAAAGCTCTCACATTTCATCAAAAATATCTTAATTTGTGTTCCGAAGATGAACGAAGGTCTTACGGGTTTGGAACGACATGAGGGTGAGGAATTAATGAAAGAATTAAAATTTTCCGAGTACCCATCCTTACATAAAATGAAACTCAATCAATTAATAAAAAATAAGTACTCTTTATTAAGGATGTAACGGTATCAAAACTTCACGGTAGGGTAATACCTCGGTATGAATGGCACGGTACGGTATTTATTGAATCATTTACAGGAAAAACAAAACTAATGAAGAGACTCGAAAAAAGTGCCAGAAGTGTTTATTAAACAGTTTACATGCACACTGAACATATCAATGGCATACAAATTAGCCATCTATCTGTAAACTTTGAAACAGGAACTTCAATTTTTCAATTTTAATAACAAAAAATTATTAAACCATGTAACCACATTACTTTTTTTCGCAGTACTTTAGCCTACTTTGTGTAATAACGAAAACATTCATTTCAGTGGAAAAACAAGTCCAAAACTCTCTATTTTAACATTTTGAACCATAGGGCTCTACAATCTTTTTTTTTTTTTGAAATTCTTATGTTTTAATTTTTCTGATAATCAAATGAAAGCATAAACATTTATTTATTTTTAATCAAATGAAAAATAAACCCTTTTAATTTTTGGCAAACAAACAGGTTTACTGTTAAAATCAATACATGGAAGAAAAATTATATTCAGTTTAAAACGTTTAAATAATAATTGTAGTATTTTTTTCTACAATTAAGTGGTTAATCTTGTCGTAATATTTATTTTTTATTATATATATTGTTTTATGTAAATTATTTAAATAGGAATATATAAACACCTACATTATACTGTACAAAGGTAATACAAGACTAATATTGTTCTGTTTCATGTTAAACCGTACTTTTATTTTGACAGGTTGCCGTGAAGTTTCTGTGTGCACAGTATGATATGATGCTAGTTTTCTCAAATGAAATGGTAAATGTGACACTCACAGCAGCTTTGGAGATTGAGTTTATCTGTTCATGTGAGATGCAAATGCCAAAAATTAGCGGGAGCGTCACGCGTGCTTCAGTATGTTTTGTAGTAAAAAAAAAAAAAAAACGCGTCTCCACCATTCATACATACAGAAGCAAACGGAACATGCAGGATTCATATTAAAACTGTCTTTTTGCATTTCAGTTTTCACAGACACTAGTCCATATCGCGATTTGAATTAAGTGACAGACCAACTTTTGATTTATTAATCCAAAAATCAACGAATTCCGTGGCATTCCGCGCTATAGTAGATTCCGTTTTTATGAATGGAGTCCTGCGTGTTTTCGCGGAAGAGACATTGTAAATGCGCGACCATGTAGAGACAGAAATGACATGCCTTCGTGTAAACAAGATAACATAAGGCAATTTAGTTTGTTTAATAAAAGAACAATGTATAGACCTGTTCTATAGGAAAAATAACCTTAAATGACTTCTATTGTGATCTGGCGCTATATCGAAAATAAAATGAACTTGACGTTCAAGGGGGGCGGGCAACAGACCGCAAAGGATGATGGCCACGCCTGGGCTGATGGGAATTGTAGTTCCCGCCTACCTCCCGTTCGCTCCATTCGCCTGAGCAAACTTTTCTCAGAAGACCTATCGTTTTATCGAGTCATGCGATCATGGTAGTATCGAAAAAAATTGCTATCGCGGTACGACGGTATTTACAATACCGTTACATCCCTACTCTTTATAGGATATCTCTAGACAAAAGCAAACAAAAGATACATTGGGAAAGCTGTGTTACCTGTGTGCTCGTTTGTTCTTCCTTTCTTTGCTGGTGTCAGAGTCGACAATGTCAGCCCTCAAACACTCAAGAGTGCCGCTAAAGGACAGGTGCTCTCCAAAATACATCTTGTAACTGAGTGGAGGAGCATCCTGGGGCTGGATACCAATGTGGCTCAACAAAGGCTTAAAAACAACCTGTACAGACAATCCCATGACAAACAGAATGAGAGGGGCTATAATATATGCATGGTCATAAACGAATGCTAACAAAATAATAAGTATTCCTGGGGCACACACCTGTGCGTCGGCTAACTGCACAGCTGCAGGGCAGAGATTTGTCTCATCTTGATCAAGCAGGACATCCTGACTCGTGCTGTGCTGGGAGTGTGTGTGCTGAGAGTGCGTGTCCAGTGTATTCTGATCGCTGGACAGTACAGTGTTAAAATCGGATGCAGAAGGAATGGTGGGGAGGACTCCTGTATACAAAGAATAGATGAAGATTTTCATTGCAGATGAACACACTCTAATCACTGTACACAATTAAGTTTCTAATCACAGCCACATGGATAGATATAGCTGCATGTTTACACAAAGTCAACAGACTACTCATATTTATCTGTCATTACACTAATCGCTCACCTCCGGTCTGCAGGCTGTTGTGTTGTGAGCGGTTGAGAGGAGAGTCTTGGACGTTGCCGCCTGAGCGGTTGCCAACAGCGTTTGACATCCAGTTGTAGAAGCTGACGGAAAATGGCTCAGACAGAAGAGGATGCTCCGTTAACACGTCTGCACCCACACTATTGCCTAAACCAAAACAACAGACAATTAAAATTAACTAGATTTGAACTTTTTATGAAGAAAATGAGAGTTGTGCTTTCTGCGCAAAAGTTCTGAGGTTTATTTGCTATAATTTACAAAATGGTAATAAATTATGACAAGAACTCAGATAAAAAGGAATGTAATGGACTACAATCAACCAAAAATTCAGACAACCGTTAGTATGACAATATTTACACAACTATCAATACTTTGTTGGCCAATTTCCAAGCAATGCTTCATTTTGTTTAGTCTGTGGGGTAAAAAGGTTGCATTAATAATTAAAGAAAAACACTTAAGCAAAACATGGTCAGGTCAAAGTGTCATATATAAATATTTTTTGGTCTCAAATTAATATCAGTTTTTGGGTATAATGTGTCACAGTTTTGTCACAGTACTTTTTTTTTGCTATCCTCACTTACGTTAATGAACTATAGTGTCCTGCACCCACTAGTAAAAAAATATCAAAAATGATATATGGTGTCTGAATAATTTTTGGTTTTACTGTACATTGGTTATTGGGAAACAGTGCTGTTAAAAAATAAAGCTGAAATAAAACATTAATATTAGACATAAACACTTACATTTAAACAATTTAGCAACTATCTGAAAATAATTTAGCAATAAATAAAGTTGAAGTACTAAAAAAAATGACAAGCACATAAAATTACTAAAACTAAAATGAAAACCAAAACTGAAAATGTAAAAGCAAATTCAAAATATGAATACATATTTCAAACAAATAATAAATAATACTGAGTGATTATAGATTTTTTTTTTTAATTATTCACTGGTATCAGATACTGGATATTTAATTCTGCATGCTCATTTCCCCTATTTTACCATTAAGATGACCTTTGCTTTTATCTAACAATCAATTCAAGGTTATCTAAGGTAATTTATTAACTGTTTAAATGTAATCTTAATATAAAATCACAAAATTGATAAGTTTTTCAAGTACATTAAAATGTTGTGATGCCTAAATTCACTTGTAGCAATTAAATCGATTAAATATTAGTTCACAGTGTTTTATTTGTCATTTATTTAATAAAACCATAGATATTTAACATTGGACAGAATTTTATGTCTATTTTGTAAGTCTATATTGTAAGTCACAGGTGACCATCTTGAGTACTGAACGGGAAGTTGATGAATAGTTCACCCAAAAATAAAAAAAATTGTCATTAAGCACTTACTTTTATGTCGTTCTAAACCAGTAAGACCTTTTTTTCAAGATATTTTATATGAAATCAGAGAGCTTTGCGACCCTGCATAGACAGCAACACAACTGACACGTTCAAGGCCCAGGAAAATAGTAAGAAGTTAGGTAGTAATTTGTGTTACAAAGATGAACAAAGGTCTTACGGGTTTGGAACAACATGAGGAAGAGTAAATAATAACAGAATTTTTATTTTTGGGTGAACTATCCCTTTAAAGACCAAAGAAAAAAATTTACTTGCTTTACCATCTACATGGACTTAAAGTTACTAGCAAAAACATAAAATTTTACTTTTTATTGCGCCACCTAGTGACACACAGCTATCTATTTGCTCCCCTGAGCACTGGATGGGATTTGGGATCATCCAACCCAGTATGGTGCCTTGGCACTTTAATGGTGTCTGATATTTTCTGGCCAGAAAAATAATACTAGAAAAGAAGAAAAATCAAACACAATAGGGTTAGTAACCTGCTCTCGCAGGAAAACCATATATCACGAAAATGCATTTGTCCTCCTAGTTCACATTTTCGCCTGTCTAATATTAGATTGCAAAAGCAATAAACTCCGAATGAAGAAAATCATGTACCTGTACGTGTCAGGGAGCTGTTCTTGGCTGTGGTTTGTTCATTTGCTCGATGGGGTGTGGCTTCGAGGAGGTTGTGCAGACTGTGAATGCTTCCTGTTAAATAGCTTAATAGTGACTCTTTCCTAGGACTGTGATTGGACTGCAGCCCTGTCCGACTGACATGAGCGGGAGAATCAGCTGCTGTATCTCCACTCGTATAGCTCAGAGACTGGTAAGGGTGGGAACCCTAAAAAAAAAAAAAATAATAATAATAATAGCATTCAGCTTCCAGACTTATTATACACTTTTTAAGTACTGACAAAATGGATCCACACAAACCTTGATCTTGAGGGCAGACTCGCTGTGTGTGTGAGATTTGGACAGTTTTCTCATGATCTCGACTCCAGTCACAGGGGCAGAGTTACCGGTAGGAGCAGGACGACTACATACTCCCTCTAACAGCATTGTATGTTCACTTACAGTACCTTAAACGTACATGAACAACACAAAAAAAGATAAACATGCCAAAAATCACATTAAATCTGTTGTGTTAGTGACAGTTCACCCAAAAATGAAAATTCTGTCATAAATAAGTTATTTCAAACTTGTATTTTCTTACAAAAGAAGATATTTTGAAGAATAATGGTAACCAAACAGTTGCTGGTAGCCGCTGACTTCCATAGTAAGGAAAAAAAAACTCAAGAAGTCAATGGCTACCAGTAACTGGTCACCAACATTCTTCAAAATATCTTCTTTTGTGTTCAGGAGAAAGAAACTCACACAGGTTTGGGAGCAAATTATAAAATTTTCATTTTTGGGTGAGCTATCCCTTTGAGTAGAAGGTATTTAAGACAACTACCTGCATCAAACTCAAACTCGGCTCCATCAGCACTGGTGTCACTCTGCAATGCAGCGCCACAGTCTGGCCCCTGTGTCTGATCAGACTCAATGGGGTCCTGCTCTTTGGGTTTAGGAAGCTGATTGGGTCGTGGCAAACCAACCGCCTTAAAGCCTTGTGTGACAACGATGAACTTCATCCACTGACGAGCAAGCGCCACCAAACCTTTCCTTAGGGTGACCAGAGCAGGTAGTCCATCATTCTGAAAAGGAAAAGTAAAAGATTAGAGAGGATAATCAAGGACAGACTGTTAAGAACAACATATGCGAAATACAGTTGATGTCAAAAGTTTACCTTCAGAAGAATCCTTCAGATCCAACAAATTCTTTTGTTGTCAGCCTTTTGGGTATTTGAACCCTTTCCAACAATGACTGTATGATTTTGAGATCCATCTTTTCACACTGAGGACAACTGAGGGACTCATATGCAACTATTACAGAAGATTTAAACGCTATAATAGTGGCATATGAGTTGCTTAGTTGTCCTCAGTGTGAGAAGATGGATTTTAAAATCATACAGTCATCATTGGAAATGGTTTAAATACACAAAAATGCTGAAAATTTTTGAGACCTGAAGGAATTTTCTGAAGAACAGCAGGCAGTTTAACAGTTTAGGACAAACAAGGGACTCATCAACAACTATCACTAAACCAAAAAAAAAAAAAAAAAAAAAGTCATTGAAAAGGGTCATTTTTATTTTTATTCAACTATTTTGAATTTGAATTTTCTCTTGTGGACTATATGTAAACATCATTTATGTGAAATATCTTATTCAGGTCAGTGCTAAATAAAAAACAACGTGCATTTTGTATGCTCCCTCTTATTTTGGTAAAATAATCACCATTTTGCAGATTCTGCAAGGCGTATGTAAACTTTTGACCTCAACTGTTACATGATTATTCTGCCTAAACTAAAGCTATTACATTTTTTTTTTTTTGCAATACATTGTTCAATCTCACTTTGCTACAAAAAAAAGCCAGGATGCTATTTCTGGTAAAATCCGGCAGAACATGGTGAATGAGAACCAACCAATCAAGAATTCAACAACACAGTAGTAATGTGTTATGTATCTGTTATGCAAGCATACAGACTTACCATGGTGGCCTCTTCGATGACGCTGTAATCAGCCTGCTGCAGGTAGCGATGTAGAATATTACAAAGCAAACAGGATGGGTTCTCGTGAAGATATCGGGCACGCTTTGTAACGCGGTTATACTTGCTGCGAAATGGAATGTGAATACTCTTTTTCTGTTGGGTTAAAGCACACATACACATGCACATAATATTAGGCCAGTTAAATTAGGTCCAGAGTTCTGCTGAATTACATTACAAGTCCAGTGGTGTCTAATGGTGTAAGTAAGTATTAACAAGTCTGACCTCCAGGGCCTCAGTCATTATGCAGCCCATGACCGCACACACACGCAGAGTGGCCTCCATGTCCAGCTTCTCCAGGGTAGACTTCAGCTGGTCAATGGGAACCAGCCACGCACCGACCGCAGGGGTCGCAGTACTTAACAGATTCAACTGCCTGCAGACACATTCAACAACATAGACCTCATTAGCCACTAAATTCAAAGACTTTGCAGTCAAACATACAAAATATATATTTTTATTAGGGGTTCAAGCACGTAGCGCTGAAACACTATTGTAATTGTTAAAATGGTTAAGGATCAGCAATCGCTACATAAAACTGATTGGGCAGACCAAACCGTAAGTCATAGAGACTTGAAACTTGGAGGGATGGTAGTACTCACACTGTCTACAACAGGGGTGCCCACACTTTTTTGGCTTGTGAGCTACTTATAAAATGACGAAGTCAAAATGATCTACCTACTATAAAAATACAAAACATATATTCATTTATGAATATATTGAGAATTCTTTATATGATGGTGTAGCTTGCATAACTACATGAACCCATATTCAGGGCTCGAAATTGCGACCGTTTTGGTCGCATATGCTCCCAAAATTTAATCTGCGCGACCTCAAATTGTATTTGGGAGCATTTGTGCGAGTGCGAGAAATTGTTGTGGTGCGACTTGGTTTCATTTCTTTACAAAACGTTCTAACTACTGCACAGACTGCTGTAAGCTGATACAGCGACAAGTTCGCCGTTCTCTCCAACATTACATAACATTTAAACTTCAGCTTTACATTATTTCCTTTAATGCATATTTAAGATTTTAGCCGTCAATCACTCCCTGACACAAACACTGCGCTGCGCTGAATTAGGAACCGGACGTTTTTCTTTCCTCTCACCCAACCTCTGTTCCAGATTTGGGGTGTGTGATATGACGGTTTTTGATTGTGGACAATAAAAGGTCTTCACAATCTGCTTTTGAAGAAATAAACTATATTTCTTCATACAGCGCACAATTTGTCAGATACGATTCTGGCGTCTCCGTCTCAGTATACTGTCCAACGCGGCATACACACATACACACATATCATCTGAGTTATCACTCAGATGATAACTCAGCTGCCGAGTTCCACTCACGCAGGGGCGTAATTTCCACTGGAGACACGCTTTTCAAAATCCCGTTGGTGTCCTCCCACTTTCAAATGGTTTTGTTAAAGTTATCTCTTGTATTGTAGAATGCACGCTCAGCGCGCCGAGAGTTTCGCGCGACCGTTAAAACGAAACCAAAAGTAATACGCGCACGTGCATTCAAAATAAATTTTAATACCCCGCCTTAAGAGAGCGACTCCCCAATGCGCGCAAATTAGGCTACATAACATATCTAAGCTGTTATTAGTATGTGGGCTATAGTAAGTTGTATAGCTGTCTATAGCTCCGTCTCATGCTTGAAAAATTCAGAATCGGCAATGAAGAATACATTGGCTGATCGTCTACTCAATTTGACGTCTAATTGTTAATGCCGTGCGATCTACCAACACCACCTCTGCGATCGACCAGTAGATCGCGATCGACGTATTGGGCACCCCTGGTCTACAACATCACCATGGCTTACCCCAATCGGCCTGAGAGGGGCGCTACAGTGATTAAAAGTATGAAATTGCTCATAACTCCAAACCTGTTTGTCACAGGCTTAAAGGGATAGTTCACCCAAAAATGAAAATTTGATGTTTATCTGCTTACCCCCAGGGCATCCAAGATGTAGGTGACTTTGTTTCTTCAGTAAAACACAAACAAAGATTTTTAACTCAAACCGTTGCAGTCTGTTATCTATTTAATAGCAGTGGATGGGCACCAAACCTTTGAAAGTAAAAAAAAAAAAAAAAAAAAAAAAAAAAAAAATTGCACAGACAAATCCAAATTTACACCCTACGGCTTGTGACGATACATTGATGTCCTATGACGCGAGACGATCGTTTTTTTCGAGAAACTAAATAGTATTTATATCATTTTTTACCTTTGATATACAGCCATGTCCAACAGCTGTCCCGGGCGCGTGCTCAGCATCTGGCACGTTACATGTGTACATGCTCTGGCGTAGTAAACGCAAACGCCGAAAGCGATCTGTCGCGTGTGTACGACACTCATTGTTTACACAGAGCACAGAGATTGTGGGTATAGGGGCTATTCAAAATGGTAATTACTTGCGTTTATCCTGAATCCTGATTGTTCAAACCGATTTAAAGCTAAAAGATTATGTTTCCTTGTGCAAACTCATCCAAAACTGTTGACTTTTCACCGATTTCCCCTTCCGGCGTTTGCGTATACTACGCCAGAGCGCGTACACATGTAACGCTCTGGATGCTGAGCTGAGTTGGACATTGCTGTGTATCAAAGGTAAAAAATGACATAAATACTGTTCAGTTTCTCGCTAAAAATGATCGTTTCGTGTCTTAGGACATCAATGTATCATCACGAGCCACAGGGTGTAATTTGGATTTGGATGTTTTTTTTTTTACTTTCAAAGGTTTAGTTCCCATCCACTGCCATTAAATGACTAACAGACTGCACCGGTTTGAGTTAAAAATCTTCGTTTGTGTTCTACTAAAGAAACAGTCTCCTACATCTTGGATGCCCTGGGGGTAAGCAGATAAACATCAAATTTTTATTTTTGGGTGAACTATCCCTTTAAGTGTCTTATGTCGTTGGAATCCTTGGCTCACGTTGGACAAAACACATGTCTCTGTGAAATTATATATTTTTGCGAACTAGTCCTAGGTTTTTTGCCCAATTGGAACCAAACCAGTGCAGGAACATTCTCTGGAGAGTGAATATCAATAATTATCCAAAAAAACCTTGAACTTTCAACTCTGTCGCAAATGGACGCCAAAACATTCACAAGGGGCAGGGCTGCCTTTACTAACTGCAAGAGGGAACAAGAACATAAAAAAAGCTGTTTGTCCCATCAACATGAACATCGGTACACATGGTCTTGATCTAAAGTGCCACAAGGACATTTGCGTATCTCAAAAAACATGGGAGCCATAGGCCGATGAACTGAGCACCTATTAGACAAGGTTAACGCACTCTGATCGGAATGAAACGCAGTGGGCTTGTTTGACTCACGCCCCTAAAGGTCTAAATATTCATATCATACCATAGACCTCCTCATTCCAATCAACTTGGCCTCTAGAACCACTGCTGTCAATCAAACCGTTTGTTAAATGATTGAGAAAATGTAAAAAAAGCCTACTTTTGCAAACTAGTCCTAAATTTTTATCTTAATCTGGGATTAAAACACTGCAGCACAATTCTCTGGACTCTCTAGGTCAATAATGATCAAAAAAGGTTAAAATTTACCCTTTGGGAAGCTATAACAAGGTTCTTTAGAAAAGGAGCCTGTCCAAATATACCTAAAAGCATATAAAGCCTAAACGAAAAACTCAAAACATCATGAAACCTAGTGAGCAGATGTGACAGGTGATGCTAAACAAGCATGCAAAGATTTAGGGAGATCGGACATCAGCTGGCACTATAACAGTCATAAATGTTAAACACCCTAATATTTCTATGGCAAATTACCTATATTTGCCAAAAAAAGCTTTTTTAAAATCAGTGATTTGGGTGGTTACAGGCTTGCTAAATGTTTTTTTTTTTTTCCCTATGTGCTTAAAGTGCTTGAACCCTGGTAATCACTTACAGCTATATTTTTATTTTTGTCTTTCAGTAAAATGTAACTTGTTTATATTAATGTAAAAATCGAGATGAAACTGATAATGAAACTGATTTGCATTTATATGTGTACCTTGACATGGCTGGAGCATGAGAACGGATGTTGGTTGGTGCAGCAAAGCTGAACCAGATCTCCTTTATAGTAAGCTTCATACTGCTGGAGTCAGGAGGAGGAGGCAAGAGGGGCAGGTCTTTTTTCAGATCATCTGACTCCACTCCCTCATCCTGCACAGATAAACATGAGTGAAAAATAATATGAGAAACAAAGATCCAAAGAAAAGATATCAAATTGTTATTAACTATACATGAACAGCAACATATGAGAACCTGTTCGTCAGAGTCTGAATTGTTGTTGGGTTCAGAAGAAGGGCTCTGCGCATCATTGGGCAGGTTATCATCAGATACATCAGTGCTGTAGCCACTTCCTGTCTGAGAGCCACTAGAGCCGTTTGATTTTGAGACTCCATCCCTGACGCCGCTGTCAGCCCCGCCCATCACCCCAAAAGCACTGTAAAGTACAGCGCCTGACTGCCGCCCACCTGAGGACAAAAGTCAGACATGCATTTCACACTCCTGAAATACAAATGTTTAATGCTATTTAAAAATTCAGCATGTGTACAGTACCTTTGACAGTGAGGTTCTCAATCCCACATTCAAACATAATCCAACCCCATTTCTCAGGATTGGCACCAGAGCGACCGTGGTCAGGGGTGTGTTCTGGGACATGGTCAGTGGAGATAGAGGGCTCAGTCTCATCCACTAAAACAAAGTCATCGGTTTCCTCCAAACTGAAGAGAACCTTGGACTTCTCAAAAGGAATGGCAGTGATGGCACAAGATCCAAGGTCTGTTACGAACAAAAAACATAAATATTGAACAAACGTAATTCCAATTCCAAAAGGCATTCAAGGAATAAAATAAAAGAAAATAAAAGAAAATAAAAATAAAAAGAAAATAAATATTGAACAAACACAATTACAATTCCAAAAGGCATTCAAGGAATAAAATATAAAATATAATAAATAAAAAATATAATTACATAAAATATTGAACAAACATAATTAAAATTCCAAAAAGCATTCAAGGAAAAAAAAAATTAAAAAAAATATTTAACAAAGATAATAACTCATACAACTCATACAAACTCATATTAGGTCATACAAAATACATTCAAGAAATAAAAAAATAAAATAAAATAAATATTGAACAAACACAATTGCAATAACAATTACACAAGTCATTCAAGAAATAAAATAAAATGCAATAATACAAATTTGAATCAAATGTAATTAAAATAAAATTTTAAATTAAATTAAAGTAAAATATAAAAAATAAATAAAATAAAATAAACACTGAACAAACATAATTACATAAAATATTAAACAAACATCATTACAATTCCAAAAGGCATTCAAGGAATAATAAAATAAAAAAATAAAATAAAATAAAATAAATATTGAACATATCCAAGTCAACATATACAAGTCATAATAATAAAATAAATTATTAAAATAATTATTATAAAATTAAATAATACAAATTTAAATTAAATTAAAGTAAAATATAAAATTAATAAAAAATAAATAAAATAAAATAAATATTGAACAAACATAATTACAATTCCAAAAAACATTCAAGGAATAAAACAAAACAAAACAAAACAAAACAAAATAAATATTGAACAAACTTAATTACAATTCCAAAAGGCATTAAATAAAATAATAAGAAATTTAATTAAATTAAAGTAAAATAAAATATAAAATTAAAATAAAGTAAAATATAAACATTAAATATTGAACAAACATAATTACAATTCCAAAAAACATTCAAGGAATAAAAATAATAAAAGAAAATAAATATTGCATAAACATAATTATAATTCCAAAAGGCATTCAAGGAATAAATTAAATTAATAATAAAATTTAATTGAATAAAGTTAAATAAAATTAAAGTAAAACATAAAATTAATAATAAATTGTGAAAAAAAAAAATTCAATTCAATATTAAACAAACAATCACAATTCCACAAACAAACATAATTACAAATCAAGGCATTCAAGGAATAAAATAAAATATTTAACAAACATAATTACAATTCCAAAAAGCATTCAAGAAGTAAAAAAATTATAAAATAAATTAAAATTAAATTAAAATTTTAACAAACATAATCACAATTTTCAAAAGGTAAGAAAAAAAATAAACAAATAATAATAATAATAAATATATATATATATATATATATATATATATATATATAAAAAAATAATAATAACATTTTTTTTTTATTTAATTAAACATTATTAGTAATTCTATGTGGTATAATATCACAGTATTCTCCAAAGGTGCATAATGAACATACATGGATATAAATTTGAGTGTGTGTGTGTACCTGATGACTCCAGGCCGCGAAGTTGACTGTGTATGCGGTGTATGTTGAGTCTGGCTGCAATCTCCTTGCCTTTCTCAATCCCAGCATTAGAGCGGAGAGAACCGCTGGACTGAGGTGCCATCTTAGATGCAGACGAGAACTTCTCCATCATAACAGAGGGCTTTTCTGTCTCCTCCACTATACCCCTACAAGCCACACATTAACAGTCAGGGCACAAAAACGGTCAAAATTGTATAAAAGTATTTGGAGAGACGTTCGCAGTTACCTATTCATGCGCAGCTGAGTAGCAATCCGGTCAAAACACAAGGCCACAAGAGAGACATGTGTGACACTCTTATTGGACGGTGAACCTTCTTCTACAGACGCCTGAAGTACACAGAGGTTCACCTGCAAACACATGCACAGTTACCTCCGTAATATTTACAAGACAGGATTTTTTTTACTTTCATATACACACAAACAAAAAGGTACCTTTGGGACAGTCACATTAGCTTGCAATCCCTTGATCTTCACATTGTCAGGTTTGATTGACAGGTCAGTTTGTCCATGCGGTGTGCTCAGAGACCCAGGGGTGGTGGTTCCCTCTGTCTTAGATATTTTGTGCTCTGGTTTCGCTGTGCTCTGGAAAACGCAACATTCATCATGATCACATTAGGGTCTAAGTGTGCCGTCACGTCTCTGTGTGTTGTATTGATTACTTACAGACTCAGAGACAGTGGATTTGCTGATCTGATACACTTCATTAAGCACTTTCCCATGCAGGTCATCCAGGATTGATGCAGGGTGGCGAATACTGGCAAAGTGAACCATCGACTCGATGTACCTGGAAGAAACAGCAAAGAGAATTTTACAAATGTTGTGACACTTATGAAAGACCACATTAAAATCGCTTGACGAGAACATTTTTCTTTCCTGTTTTAGCAAGGCATACTGAAGGTAAACAAGCAAATAAATGACCTGAAAGCTAACAGACTATGAGTCAAAATTCTGGCAGGGTGATGTGAGAGTTGCTGTGATGTCCGACCTGTCTAGTGCTTCAGCTACTAAGGGAGTGAGAACCACATTGACCGCCCCTTTGACCTCTACGATGGCTGTGGTTCTCGTCTGGGCAAGAGGCTGTTCAACAGTCCAGTCTTCTGTCACAGTGTCTTCATCGGTGTTGTCCATTGCCTGCTTGTCAAGTGGTGTGTAAGGTGTGCTGCAGATACACACACACAAAATGCATGCTTGAAATTGTTTCATGATACTAAAACAACCACTGTTGATTTGTTACGATTTTTCGTATTACCTGTTTATATCGCCCATGAGCTGAATACCCCTGTCCAATAGTGAGCTGGCAGACAAACCACCCTTCACCATCTATAAGAAAGCACAAATACAATTAGGAACAAAAAAATAATGAATAAACAAGGAACATGCTTACACAAAGAACATGTCCAGTAGGGTTGGGTCGATAGACGATGCCATCGTCCATCGCCGATGGCCGATAGGCATCGCGATGCTGAGCCGGCATCGCGATCCATCGCCCCGCCCCCGCTGCAGCAGCAACCCGCTCGTGAAAAACGCACACTTATATCACACTATACAGCCAAATGAAATGCATGCTTTCAATTTCCGCATCTTTACTTACTTTACTATTATTATTATTATTATGAGGAAATAATAAGGAAGTTGGTAGCGATCACAATACAAATTGCAGTGAACTCCTAACGAATTACACGAACTATGTTCGTTTACATTAATAAATGAGGCGGAAAAAGTGATTGGCAGGTGGTAATTTGTGTGTAACTTATCTTTATTTATTTATGGTTTGGTTTAGGGCTGCAACTAACGATTATTCGTAATAAAGAAAAAAAATCTGAAGAAAAACACACTATAACAAGCATAAAATACAGTGTTTCTGCTATTTATTCTGCCGTGGCTGTGTTTAGTGTCCCGCCAACTGCAGCAGCATCAGCAGCAGCGAGCGCAAGTGCCTCCAGCAGAGTTCCGCGTTCAAATGCACGCAGTAGTGTTAAGCTGGTCGCAAAGCCCCGTGAACGAATGAGTTTTGTTTTTGATTTGAATTATTTCGTTTCATAGTAGCCTAGTTAAGTAATAGTTTAAAGTAAATTTTACTCTTACCTTTATGAGCAAAAATTAAGTTTCACATGGCGCTGGCATCTCCATGTCGTGCAAATGCGCTTCTCCAAAAAGCTCTCCGCAAAATGATTAGATATGCGCTTATTAGTATATAGGATTTATCTAGGTTAAACGAATAAACTAATATTGTGATATGCTTTAAGGTTTTTCTTATATCTATGGATTTTAAATTGTGATGACTTGAGAAGGCTATAAATTAACCATTAACCGCTTGGTCGTTACTTTAAAAAACAAAAACTTGAATTTTACAAACAAAACGTGTTCCAAATATATTTCTAAATTAACTTTATAAACTAAAGAAACGAAAATAAATGTCATTACTTCGCTATTAAAAACAGCAGCTGTGCAATGTGGAAGAGGAAGAGAAAGAGAAAGTCAGGTTCCAGTCGGACTCGGGCCAGTAATTCCGATGAGCTGTCGAGGTTGTTAGGAATTTTTTGCAACGAATGTCTGTTTAATAGCATATTTAACACTTATTTAGGCTACTTTCTTATTTAAATGTATTCATTATTTGATTTATTTTAGCGTTTTGTAGGCTGCTGACCGAATTTCTAAAATAAACACGCACGTTTGTTATTAATGTTTGAGCCTCATTTATTTTGATATATATAAAAACACCGCGCCACCTGCGGTAGTTGGTCCATTACCACCGCGGTGGTAAAAATCTGGTATTTTAAATCTAAATTTAACATTCAAGGACAGATGTTTCAGCACAATGAATGTTTTTGCGCTGAGGATTAATTGTCTCCCCGTCTGTGTTCCGGATGTTTGACGCTCATTCAGTAAACTTAACACAGACTGTCATAATGAACTTTTATGCATAAATGGAAATGGATTTTATCGATTAGTTGTTGCAGCCCTAGTTTGGTTATGGGTAAAACAAAGACCATGCGGGTCAGGTAGTGGAAATGGTAGGCTTCGTTATGAATTAATTATTTAACAACAGCTATCACCCAACCCCCAACCCCCCGCCTATGACGACGATGCCATCGTCCATCGCGATGTTTCCCATTAGACATTGTACGATGCCGAATTGGCCGACATCGCCCAACCCTAATGTCCAGGTCATATTTTACCTAAAAGTTAGTCTCTGCATAGAGAAAAATCAACCTCATGACAATTACGCAATTCTTAGTAGCCTAATGTAATGTGAAAACAAATTAATCAAACTGCACATTTTTATTATGTCCATACAGTCAAAGCAAAAATGTTTATTTTTGATATTTTTTACTAGTGGGTGCAGGACACTATTTATGTAAGTGAGGATGGCAAAATAAAGTAAACTGTGACATATTATACCCAAACAGAATTCATACAGTGGACTACCAGTAAAATTGATAAAAAATTTGGGACCAAAAATTATTCAGACACTTTGACCTGACCATGTTTTGTTACAGACCTTTCTATCAAAGTTATCTGACAATATCAAGATTAATTTGTTCTGGCACAGTTTAACGCTTGAGTTCTTGAGTCATATTTTATTACCATTTTCTAAACTATGGCAAATAAACTGTGATAATGTGAGAAATTTTGAAGTTATCTGAATACATTTTGGTTTGACTTTAATTCATTTGTAATTATCAAAATGAATTTGTTCTGGCACAGTTTAACGCTTGAGTTCTTGAGTCATATTTTATTACCATTTTCTAAATGATAGCGAATAAACTGTGATAAGTTTTGTCATTTTGTTTTGACTGTATATCTATAAATGAACATTTTATGAATATTAATTCTAAGTAATAAATTGTGAGTTATAAAGTCAGAATTGCACGATATAAACTTGCAAATCTGACTTTTTTTTCTTAGAATTAAACTCGCAATTCTAAGAAATAGAATTTAAATTTTTCTCAGAATTGCAAGTTATTAATTAAGAATTGTGAGGAAACTTGCAATTCTGGAGAACATAGTCTTTTTTTGCCCTCAAATTGGGCTTTATAACTCGATATAAACTCGCAATTCTGACTTTTTTCTCAGAATCGCGTGATATAAACTCGCAAATGCAAGTTACAAAGTCAGAATTGCAAGATATAAACTCGCAACTGCGAGTTATAGTCAGAATTGCGAGACAAACTCACAATTCTGAGAAATAAACTCGCAATTCTGACTTTTTTCTCAGAATTGCGTGATATAAACTCACGATTGGAAGTTGCAAAGTCAGAATTGCAAGATATAAACTCGCAACTGCAAGTTATAGTCAGAATTGCGAGATAAACTCAATTCTCAAAAATAAACTCACAGTTCTGAATTTTTTTCTCAGAATTGCAAGTTATTAAGTCAGAATTGGGAGATATAAACTCACAATTCTGACACTATAGTCTTTTTTCCCCTCAAAATTTTACTTTATAACTCCCAATTGTGAGTTAAGTCAGAATTGTTAGATATAAACTCGCAATTCTGAAAACATCAGTCATTTCTTTCCCTTAAAAAAAAAAAAAAAGAGTTAGAATTGAGAAGGGGAAAAAAAGTCAGAATTGAGAAATCCTGTTGCAATAACCACTTTTTGATTTTTTTTATTCAGTAGCGGAAATGGTCTTCCATACATTTTTTCTTGTATTGTTGGTGAAATATGACCTGGACATGTCTATAAGATTCTGCATAAATAATATACCAACTAAGAAAAAAGTTAAAATATTAACCTTAAAAGACGGGATGGACAACTGGTCAAAGGAGGCGGAGCTCTCCTCACTTGTAGGCGTGTCAAGGTCAAGCGGTCGATGCAGCGATGACTTCGATGTTCTCTTATTGGTTGGCTGCTTAACAGCCCAGTTAGAAGCATGATAATGAGCAAGATAATTTTGGTAACAAGCCATTAAATGTGGCTGCGTTGTCAAGAGGCCAGGCTCCGCTTTCTCAGTTTCAATAGAGCCCTCCTCCTCCAATCCAAGCGCAGAAACAAATGAGGCTTGGGAGGTGTGGCTAGGCAGTGGCAGTGGGCGGGTCTCAGCGATTGACAGAGGTCCTTCCACACTGTGGTATATAGATGTACGGCTGTGTTCTGTATGAGGCTGACCCTGTTGTCTCCGTCTGCGTTTCCTCCCTGGATAGGTACCTGGACCTTCATCGCTACTGATTGGCTCAAACTCCTCGTTAGCGCTAAAGTAGGCTTCACTGTCAGCCACAGACATGGAGGAGTCAACGGAGCGGTACTGATGGAATGTACTAGAATCTGCTGATGGAGTGAAAGGAAATGACCCATAGCTTCTTCTCTGCCTTGGAGAGTCCAGAACATTCTCATCGCTACGGGAAACCTCGCTGCTAAACTGTACGCCAGTGGGAGGCGTGGCTTTCTCTGCGAAGACGGCAGCCGATAGGCTCTTGGTGCTGCCGAGGCGAGCTGATTGGACAGATGACTGACGCTTGAGAGGAGAGCGGAGTGGAGAGCGCAATAGTGGGCCCTCAGGGATTGGACCGTCTGTGGTTACATTCATTAACCTGAAAACATACACACAGTAAAATACATATTCAAACACCATATCAAAAGAAAATTACCCTGGACCAAAAAAAGCCGTAAAGAGCAAGGGTATGTTTGTAGCAACAGCAAACAATACATTGTATGGATCAAAATGATCAATTTTTATGCCTAAAATCATTAGGATATTAAGTAAAGATCATGTTCTATGAAGATATTTTGTAACTTTCCTACTGCAAATATATCTAGTTGTATATATCTATAATAATAATTGTCTCGGCCAAATATTGTCTTTCCCCAACAAACCATACATCAGTGGAAAGCTTAATTATTCCAGGCCCAGGGTCAAATATAGAGTCAAGAACCTGCTTTTATTCAGAACAAACTTTTGAACAATAGTGTATTTAATGACTGATTGGTTATATGGCAGGTTGGCTTATAAAAGCCTATTTCCGCCATTTAGTAAAAAAGCTGAGAGACAAAGTTTAAAATAAGAAAAGTGAAATGGTGAGAACCAAAAATGTCCAACTGCAAGATATAAGCTCACAATTGAGATATAAAATGGTTATGGGACTGGAATTGTTCTATTTGATACAGAAGCACTTGTGTCTGACTTACTCTGTAGAGGGAGAGGGACTCTCTCGTTCTCCAGCTAATAGAGGCAGGGCAGCACTGGAGGAAGAGTTTTCCTCTGATGAAGAGGCAGAGCTGTGAGAGCGCTGAGGTACGTGCAGACTGAGGTGCTGGCCACGTCTCTCCAAGTCCACCATCGGAGCAGGAGAACACGTCTCTCTCCGCACAGCAACTCCTTTAGCTGTAAGTAAACCAACCAATTAGTACAATTTGCGTGACATCAGCATCATAACAGCCACAAACAAAACTTACCATCAGAGAGTTTAGGAGTTTCCTTAGTGACGATCCATTCCCCTGGGTGCAATAATGATTGGCCGTAGGACATGTCACTCTCTGCACTGACGCTAGAGAAGGCAGAGCTTGATGAGGGTGTGATTTCCTCCAAGCGGAAGAAGTCCAGACCACCAACTGAGCCTCCGAAAAAACGGCATCCGCCAAGACAACCGCATCGATTACGGCTTCGCTTGTATTTCTCCTCAGGCCAAAGGAACCAAAGTCTAAAATACACATACATACACACACATTAAAAATATGTTTGCATGCACATTAAAGGAATAGTTTACCAAAAAAAATTAATTTCTGTTATTAATTCCAAACCCTTAAGACTTTTGTTCACCTTTGGAAGACAAATTAAGATATTTTTGATGAAATCCAAGAGCTTTCTGACTCAGATTTCATCAAAAATATCTTAATTTGTGTTCTAAAGATAAACGAAGGTCTTACAGGTTTGAAACGACATGAGGGTGAGTAATTAATGACAGGATTTTCATTTCTGGGTGAACTATTCCTTTAAGCAATACACCAAAAAAAAAAATCATAAAGGATATGCACAAACCTTTTTGTCTTCATGTCATGAAGCTCCAGGAACCTCCTCTGGACCTCATATTTGGCTGGATGGTCAGCGGCCAATGCCACATCAGCCGTGATGAGGTTAAAGGTCACTGAACCAGCTTCAAGCCAATGAGAGCGCCGAAGGAGGGGTGGAGGCAGGCCAAGGCGTGCAACTTCCTGTTGCTCGATGAACTGAGCAATCACCACATCTTGAAGAACGGCACTGATGCCTTCGCCGACAGCAGCTGTGTGCAGATTACATGTGGCCAACCGCAAGGCTCCAGTCTGATGGGAACATACATACGCTACTGGTCAAAAGTTTGGAATAATTAAAATTTCATTTTTTAAGGGAACCCCGGGTATTAGGACTTGTATGGCTTGATATAACATAAGTGATGTCTCTTACTGAAATATGTGGTAGAAAACTCATAAACGATTTATGTTATTTTCCCCCACAGGGAGTCTAAACGTCACTGGATATCGAGTGACCGTGGAGTCACGACAAGCATCTGTATCTTTATATCTAGTGTGTCTCGTCTTCGTTGTTTGCAAGCTTTTTAAGTAGCTGTGGTCTACTAAAAACCTCAAAGGCATCAGGACTATAGTAGAAAGTACAAAGACACGGGTCTTTAGGAAGTTTTATTCGTCCACAGGTATCTTCCTATTCTTTGCTCCTCTTTTTATCGCTACGAAAAGCAGTGAAGACACTGTTTCTCTTGCTTCCCTTCGACTAAAAATTCCTATCAAAAGCCGCACAACGTGCCATCGTATCAGTATTTACAGAGTTATGTTGCGGTAAAAAATAGCAACAGGTAGCGCCAGTAGCTTACAAAGTGCAACCATTTTATGTCATCAAAATAATGCTGCCCCCCATAGTCCAACATATGTATATAGTGATGTGGATTTTTTAAATAACTTAAATATTTAATTGGTTTTCTACTACATATTTCAGTAAGAGACATAATTTGTTATATTAAGTCATACAAGTCTCAAATACCCTGGGTTCCCTTTAAAAGAAGTCTCTTGTGCTTACCAAGGCTGCATTCATTTGATCAAAAGTAGAGCAAAAACTAATATTTAGAAATATTATCACAATTTAAAAGAACTGTTTTCTTCATGAACATATTTTAAAATATAATTTTTTCATGTGATGCAAAGCTGAATTTTCAGCAGTCATTACTTCAGTCTTTAGTGTCGCATTACCCTTCAGAAATCATTTTATATCTAAATATCTGTTCAGATATAAATGACTAGAAATATCTCTGGTCATCTGAACAGTCACTAATCATACCTTAATATTGGCCGCACAGCCGTGTTCAACAATGAAAACCTGGGCTCCATCAACCGTTAGTCGAGTCATGGTGTACTTCAGATCCTCTGATGTGCGACAGGGACCAGGCAGGGCTGCATACTACACATACACACAAACACACACTCAGTTTTTCTGAAAATGATATGAATGTCAGCGCAGATGTGTGAGAGCGTTTTCGTAAAACCTTGGCATCACAGGCTCTACGATCAACTCCATGTTGGCAGGTGACAGATGGTTTTGGCTGCTCGAGCTGGAACTCCCGGGACACTACATGAAACAGAAAGCTCTCGCCCCACTCCAGAAGAGACGCACACTGAAACACAAACACTACCAGATCACATCTGCTGTACAAAATGCATACAAACAGTGATTAAAAATAATCATTCTTGACTAATCTCTTAGTGACACATTTAGCAGCTTTTTAAAGAAAACTTAAAAGATTTTAAGTCAGTTATTTCTATCTTTTGCTGTAGTGTGTCAGTATGAAATATCAGTTTACATTTCCACAGATTCATTTTGCTATGATTTTGTAATAATCCAGCGAGATTTTGTTTGCACAAGGAGTCTGACAATATATCTCATCATTATCCAGTCTGTCTGGAATGACATGAAGAAACAGAACAAAATGAGACAGACTAAATCCAGAAGAACTGTGGCAACATCTCCAAATTGCTTCAAGAAACCTACCTGCAAAGCTTCAGTACTGTTAAAAGTTTCAGGCACTTGCGTGTAAAAATGCTCTAAAATGAGGATGCTGTCAAAAATAATGTCATAAATAGATTTTCTTCACCAAGTAACGTCTATTAACTAAATTAAATTAACATCTGGTGGGACCATCCTTTGTGTTTAAAGCAGCTTTTTCCCTAGGTTCCCTAGTTTTTCAAGTAGCTTTGCAGGTAGGTCTCTTGAAGCATCTTGGAGATATTCCCACAGTTCTGCTGGATTTAGTCGGTCTCAGTTTGTTCTTTCTTCATGTTACTCCAGACAGACTATATGCATGACAAACAATTTACAAAATAGTGAAACTTTTGTTTTAGTATTTTAATTAAATTCAACATTTTTTGATTGGTACTTCAGCCTTACCGGGCTGTGAAGGCAAACAAGACAAAAACAAGCAATAAAAGAGTTTTAATTTCACTTTTTGATGTCTATGTACTATTTCCTCACTTACTTTTACACTCATTGGCTAAATGAATTTGTTTAATATGACTATTACACTTCAATATATACATCTTACAGAAAGGAATTGTGAAAATGATTTTTTTTTCTGTAGATCTGTAGTGTTTTAACAAAAACCTAACCTTCACATTTTTTTTAACTTTCCAGTCCACATGTCACCTACGCTTCTATTAAAAGTGCAATTACTGAGAACATTTAATAACACAATGAGTGTTGTGTCAAAATGAGAGGTCATCATGCCAGAGACATTACTTGAAAAAATCCTTACAAAACTCATGCATCCCTTTTGTAGCTTCAAAATGAATAAGTCACCTGTGGCACACTGACTCGTCCTGTAAGAGCTCCAGCTTGAACGTCGATGAGCCAAGCATATTCGAGTGTGTCACTGCCCGCCGGTAAGCCCTCCGCTGAGAACATAGCGTGGGCTCTCATCTGCAACCCCGAGAGGCTCAGATGCCCATCTCTCAACACAGCATCAACAGCAGGCCGCTACACAAACACCAACACACGGGAATACATTACACAAAACAGAAATATCACAACCACCTGAGAGAATATGAATGAGGTCACCTCCACTCACTCCCACCTGATAGTTATCGCTGACAAACACATGTAGAGGCGAGAGAACGAGCTGTAGCATGGTCTCCTTATAACCCTTTTTCATCTCAAAACACAGGCGCTCCATGAAGCCTGTAGGACCCTCTGGGCCATCACTGCTACAGTGCTGCAAAGAGAGAACAAACACGAATTACAACCACACTTGTGATTCCTGAAGGAAAATATCAGTGCCTGCAAGGCAACACAAGAATAGGCTCACAATCACGATGAGTTTAACAATGATGTCATCACTGATGTCTAGGACAATAGCTTCCATGAATGAAGCCGCTGAAGCGGTACTGACCGTTGGAAGTCGTCCATGGACTTTATGCAGGTTGATGAGTACGGTGATATCCCAGGGCCGTAAAGAGAGAGGGTTGGGTGTGTCTTTAGTGCGGTTTTCCACCAGGCCCACCCCGAGCCAACCAGATGAAGAAGAGCAGGAGCTCAGCACAGGGCTGGATAGAGACTCCTCAAAGTCGGTGTACATGTCGTCCTCTCCGAAGTAGTTCTCCTGCACAGATAAACACAACAACAATTCATTTTAAGGGATACTGCAGCCAAAAAAAAAAAAAAGAGTCATTATTTAGTCACCACCTTATTTTACTGTTATTTTAAAGGGATAGTTCACCTGAAATTAAAAGTTCTGTCATTAATTATTCAGCCTCATTTCATTCCAAACCCATAAGATATTTGTTAATCCTTAGAACACAAATTAAGATATTTTTGATGAAATCCAAGACCTTTCTGACCCTGCATAGACAGCTATGCAACTGATACGTTCAAGGCCCAGAAAGATAGTAAGAACATCATTAAAATAGTCCATGTGACATCAGTGGTGCAACCATGACGTTACAAAGCTATGAGAATACTTTTTGTGTACAAAGAAAACAACAATTTCTTCTCTTCTGTGTCAGTCTTTGCCCTTAATTCAAAACAGTACAATAACACTGGATTATTTTATTGATGTCCTTACTACCTTTCTGGGCCTTGAATGTGTCAGTTGCGTTTCTGTCGATGTAGGGTCAGAAAGTTCTTGGATTTCATCAAAAATATCTTAATTTGTGCTCTGAAGATGAACGAAGGTCTTACATGTTTGGGTGAGCAACATGAGGGTGAATAATTAATGACAGAATTTTCATTTTTGGGTGAACTAACCATTTAATATGTCTTTATATGGATAAGAGGAGCAGGTCATTTCTTAAATTCTCACTTGTGACCCTGGACCACAAAACCAGTCTTAAGTAGCATGGGTATATTTGTAGCAATAGCTAAAATACATTGTATGGGTCAAAATTATTTTTTCTTTTATGCCAAAAATCATTAGGATATTAAGTAAAGATCATGTTCCATGTAGATATTTTGTAAAGTTCCTACCATAAATATATCAAAACTTAATTTTTGTTTAGTAATATGCATTGCTAAAAACTTCACTTGGAAAACTTTAAAGGCGATTTTCTCAATATTCAGATTTTTTTTTTGCACCCTCAGATTCCAGATTTTCAAATATCGTCCTATACTAACAAACCATAAATCAATGCAAAGCTTATTTATTTATTCTGCTTTCAGATGATGTATAAATCTCAATTTAAAAAAAATTAGACCATTATGACTGGTTTTGTGGTCCAGGGTCACATTTTTTGTTTCACAAAGAAAATAAAAGGCAGATGATTAAATATATAAATATATCTGCTCAGTTAAAGAACCCTGGACACATATGTGAGTATACATGCATATACATGTGTACCTTGATGGACACTAGCGCTCTGAGAAGAGGGCCATAAAGGGTGATGTGGGAGTCCGGGCTGATCTCCATCTCCACATGTAAACGGTCAGGGGGCAACAAGCTGGGGTCAGAGGAGATTCGAGGTGGAGGAGGCACAGGTGGAACGTGTTCTGGCGGTCGCAGTGCTGACAGCATGGACTCCTCTATTTCTGACACTGCACATAATGTGAAGTAAAGTGTAAAAAGGTCAGGTTATTAAATGTACTTAGCCAGCAAAAACACCACTAAGATATTATAAGCAAATATATACAAGGTACGTCTTATTTGATTTGATAGAGAATGCAGACCTAACAATAAAATAGTAGGTTTACAATATCTATACAATAAGTTTATTATTACAGTTTTATTCAAATGCTTACATGACTGTTTGAGCTGCTGGTCAGTTTTCTGAGGATAGATGGGATGCCAAGTATAGTCTATAATCAGCATGAAGTTCGGCACACTCCAGCAGTCCACCCAACCACCACTGGAAACAAAAACACACACACATAAACACAACAGAAGTGTCAGAAAAGAAGAGGGACAGAAATAGATCAATGGTGCCCTCTTACTCTGCATGAGTCATGTTCCTCCAGCGAGGTTTGCTGTTTTTGGGAGGTGCTCCTTGCCCTTCTGCTGGCATATTGCTGTCTGGAGGGGTTTTACAGTGCTGGTAATCCTTAGTGAGGGTGAGGAATGGGTACCGGCTGGGGTGACAGTCAGGCAGACACAAGCGCATGTCTGTGTCTTCAGCCTATATGAGAATTCAGTGTCATTCAGGGGAGATTTAGGTGGCCGCTTATGACTAATGTCAAATAAGGTTGTAATGGTTGATTATACATAATTCAGCACAACAGACAAGTGCGTGTAAATGTTTGCAAGGGTGTACACTCACTCTCAAACAGAAACGTGTGTTACAGGTGGTCGGGACAAAATCGTGAAATGGCAAAGTGAAGTCAATATTCAGTGTTTCCCCACAGGCACCAAGATAAACTATAGACAAAGAGACCATGATTTGGTTATAGGTTTTTCAGAAATCAAGAATTTTCGGTGAGTAATTAATGACAGAATTTTCATTTTTGCGTAAACTATCCCTTTAAACTGAAGTTTAGAAGTGAGCTTGCAGCCTTGTTTTACAGTCTACATTCCTCATGT
Source organism: Garra rufa (assembly GCF_049309525.1). Classification (NCBI taxonomy): domain Eukaryota; kingdom Metazoa; phylum Chordata; class Actinopteri; order Cypriniformes; family Cyprinidae; genus Garra; species Garra rufa. Next base: position 31,724,788 of record NC_133362.1, on the reverse strand, counting down.
TTGGCACTACTACAACAAAGTATTAAAAAGATTAATAGGCTTTGCTGAGACTGTTTAGATCTTTACAGCCTGAACAGAAAACAAAAAAACGAAATAAATTTAAAAAAAAGCTAAATGTTTTCAAAAGAAAGCTAAAATGTATCTTTTTAGTTTGGCTTTAAGCTAAAACACCTTCTCTGAGGCATTCTATGTGGTGTGTTTTCTTTTATTATTAACCTAGTTTAATTTTATGTTATATTAAGGCACTTATATTTGCTCTAATGTAAATTTATTGGTACTAATTGTCTTTTTTTATTATTGTAAAGCACTTTGAGCTGCATTTTCTAAAATTTTCATGAAAGGTAGAATACAAATAACGTTTATTATTATTAATATTAAATATTCAATCAAGCAGCAAGTATGTAAATAAATAAATAAATATTACACACACAAATGGCCAGTTTTACAAAACAGCAAATTAGCGCAAATTTCGCAATTCTCAAAAACAGCACAGGAAGGGGAAATTTCTGCGGGTGATTTACTAACAATGCACAAATTAAAGAACACTCTCTGGTCTCTGCAGTGCCTCCTCCTAGAAATAATAATTGCAGCCATTTCAAGCGCAAAATAGTTTAATATATGCTTTTTGGGGGGTGTTAAATAATGGCGCAAAAATTAATTTGAATGCCCCTGAATGCAAGCTGTTAGTAAAACTGGCCCAAAATCTAGTGTAATTCAGTTCAACAAATCCATTCCAAACTACCATTCAGCATTTTGTCTTCAAAATGTTGTCATCAAAATGACAGAATGTCAAAATTATGTGCAGTGTGTATACAAAGCCTTATTAATTTATTAGATTACCTACAGCATTTACATTTCTCAAACACTATATTTGTTTTTTTCAGTGTCACATCCGTTATGAAAGTCTCGCTTACCGTTCTCCTGCTGTTTGGTGGAGCAGTCGATCCAGTTGTGCTGATTGGCAGCCCAAATCATCTCAAACTGGTGAAAGAGTATCTTAAACTTCCATGAATATGGAACAAATGAGTAGATGTCCGGTTCACTATCGCTGGCCCAATCCTTGATCAGATCTACAGATCACAACACGAGGAGGTCAACTAGAGGACTTTAGTCACAGTAGTTACAGGTGAGAGAGAAATGTTACCTGTGAAAAAGTTCTTCTGTGCATAGATGAAGTGGTACGTGGCTTTGTAAACCTCAATCTCACACTGCCAGGACTGGGGCATGTTCCATTCGCGCGGGTAACTGGCTATGACATGAAACTGAGGAGTTAAGGAAGAGAAGAAATTGCTTATTAAAGTTTTTATTTTTGTTTTGTTTGTGGACAAAAAGTATTCTTGTAGCTTCATAACATTATGGTTGAACCACCGTTTCCATTAACCGATGTTTTGCGACTAAAATGTAATTTTTTCCTCTTGCGATAAGTCCTGGCAATGGACGTTGGTGGGTTTACGTACGTCGAAGCCACTGCTTCAGCCATTAATTTTAATTGTAGGAGACATAGGTATCTATCTTTACAGAAGGAGAGTCGCTTCTGGGATGCTTCTGAAACGCGCGCCTGGTATAAACACAAGCATTGACTAGAGTGGCCGCATTCAGCTATGCAGACTTGTGCGGTGTAAATAAGGTGCAGTGTAAATTATCCAAGCTTTAATGGCAAGTAAAGTGTCTTATTCAAGCATTGTGTAGTAAATACTTGTGTAAGCTGCCACATATGAGGTGTTTTTTGAGGTTATAGTTAAAGAACATTAAAGAATGATCATGTGACTTATATATACAAGGTAACCTGTAAATGCAAAAAAAGCCATTTTAATTGCAGTTTTCCGCAATACTCCTTCTTCGGATTGCCTGAAAAACCACCTTTTGCAAGCGTAAAAACTTTTATGCTAAATATGGGATTTTTGGCAAAATTGCATGTTTCCATTAGGCATATTTTCAATTTGCAAATTAAAGGGTAATGAAAACACTGCTAATATCCTTACTACCTTTATGGGCCTTGAACATGGAACATCTATGCAGGGTCAGAAAGCTCTCGTATTTCATCAAAAATACCTTAATTTGTGGTCCGAAGATGACCAAAGGTCTTAAGGCTTTGGAACATCATGAGAGCAATTAACGACAGAATTTTCATTTGGGTGAACTATCCCTTTAGGAAAATGTGTAGATTTAATAGTATTCATTATACATACTATTACAATCATCACAAAAATTTTTCAGTGAATTTATATTCATCACTTGTTTCAAAAGCCCAATACAAATCTATGCTGATGTTACAACTCTCCCCAAAGTGCTGCGTGGGTGAATGTCAGCAAAGTGGAGAAGGGCCTCACAAAATGCAATATTACAAATATTACTTCTCTAAACTCATGTTTTGTAACAAATTTCCCATCTTCAACAATAAATTTCAAGACAATTACTGTCAGATCTCAAATCGCCTGCAGCAAGCAATGTTCCTATTTTGTGACGATTATCAGTTCTGTACACTGAAAGTTTCAAGTTACTCAGTGTATTGAAGGGCTACACTTGTCTGGTAAACATGACCCTAAACTAGTGTTGACCAACTAGTCAAAATGCATAGCTTTGAATAACACTTATATGTGTAAAAATCTTTAGGATATTAAAGGAGAAGTTCACTTTCAAAACAAAAATTTACAGATAATTTACTCACCTTCTTGTCATCCAAGATGTTAATGCCTTTCTTTCATCAGTCGTAAAGAAATTGTGTTTTTTGGGGAAAACAGTTCATGATTTTAATCCATATAGTGGACTTCTATAGTGCCCGCGAGTTTGAACTTGTTTGCATGTTCACTTTGTAAACACTGGGTCGGGCGATTTTGAAGTTGGAGGAGAAAATGAGATGGGAGTTTTTCAACATACCCTAACTGTCTTGAACCGGAATACACAGGAATACACGGAATACAGAGTTTACGCAGAGCTAGACAAGATGAGCATTTGAGATTAAAAGTATATAGAAGTATATAAAAGTATATTGAGTATATAATTTGTTACTTTTTTTTAGAAAATAACCGATTATTTCACTAGATAAAACACTGGGATCGTGTAGAGCCCTTTTAAGCTGCATTTAAACTGTATTTTGGAAGTTCAAACTCGGGGACACCATAAACGTCCACTATATGGAGAGAAATCCTTAAATGTTTTCCTCAAAAACATAATTTCTTTACGACCCGGATGACAAGGGGGTGAGTAAATTATCTGTACATTTTTGTTCTGGAAGTGAACTTCTCCTTTAAGTAAAGACCATGTTCCATTAAGATATTTTGTAAATTTCCTATCTCAAATATATCAAAACGTAATTTTTGATTAGTAATATGCATTGCTAAGAACTTTATTTGGAAAACTTTAAAGGCGATTTTCTCAATATTTATATTTTTTGCACCCCCAGATTCCAGATTTTCAAATAGTTGTATCTCAGCCAAATATTGTCCTAACAAACCATGCATCAATGGAAAGCTTATTTATTCAGCTTTCAGAAGATGTATAATCTCAGTTTCTAAAAAATCGACCCTTATGACTGGTTTTGTGGTCCAGGGTCACATATAAACAATAAAATCATGTGCTGCACTCACAGCCAGCATCTCAGCCTCTAGCAATGTCCTGTACTGCATACTGCTGGTTGCATCTACATGTAATAACTGGCCTTTAACAGTGGGAGAATAACCTAAACAGAAACAGAAAGACAAAAAACAGTGTTAGAAATAGAAAGATATAAATCACAGAAGGGAAAAACTGCAGTTCATAATAATAATGCGTCCAGTGTCAATAACTGGTCAAATGTCATGCTCACTAACTACTCTAACTACTACTAACTACTCTACTTTAACTGGTTATTTTTCTGCCAAGTTTCGAAAGTTACCATTCTGCCCAACAGTCATGGGTATGTTGACCTCGAGGTAAGAACCTGCTCCTACATTCACATGGACCGCATTAGTCTCCTGCGAAGACAAATGGATTATGGGTTAGTGAGTAAACAAGACATAAGAGGGTACACATTGTTCTTATGAATGCAAGCAAACTTTGCCCTAGCAAACATTTATGCAGAGGAGTGTGCGACTGAAAAATGAATCATTAGGTGTGTATGCGTATAAATACCCTGTTTTTTGTGAAAAGCAGGTCTATTGTCGCATCGGCTATTATGTTCATACGCAACTCAAAGGCAAGGATCTGTCTGGGTTTGCCTGGTGTGGCGACATCGCTCACTTTCATTGGCTGATAGTCTGCAGGCAGGAAAAACTTCCATAGGCTGTCTCTGTAAGGGTCAAATCACAATGTAATGAATGGATTTTTTTTTTAAAGAAATTAAAACTTTTATTTGGTAAAGTCATTTATAATTTTACAAAAGATTTCTATTTTAAATAAATGTAGCTTTCTATTCATTACAGAAACCTGAAGAAATGTAACGATCTGCTCAAAAATTAACTATCACAACTGTTTTTAACATTGATAATGATAAGAAATGTTTCTTGAGCACCAAATCAGCAGAAGGTTTTCTGAAGGATCATGTGACACTTAAAACTGAAGTAAAGTTTGCTGAAAATTCAGCTTTGCCATCACAGGAATTAATTAATATTTCGATTTTAAAACATAAAAACTGGAAACAGTTATTTTAGTGATTGTGTGCAGGTACCTTTGTCTGTCGGCCCACGGGCCATAGTTAAAATCTGTTCCTTTGCCACAAACAATGTCTAAACCCCAGCATGGAGGCAAGTCCTGTAGCTTGGCATCTTCAGAGCAGGCTTCTGTATCTCCATTCTCCAGTTCCTCTGGTACCAAACCTAAAAAACACACAGGAAACAGTTGTAAAATCACTCTTATCACTCTTTATGCCAATGTACACATCACCAGATCAGACTTTTATTCACAAATGTGACCCTGGACCACAAAACCAGTCATAAGGGTCAATTTTTGGAAATTGAGATTTATACATCATCTGAAAGCTGAATATATAAACTTGCATTGATGTATGGTTTGTTAGGACAGGACAATATTTGTCCGAGATATAACTATCTGAAAAAAAAATCGAAACATTAAGAAAATCCCCTAAAAAGTTCTTAGCAATGCATATTACCAATCAAAAATTTAACTTTATATATTTATGGTAGGAAATACAAAATATCTTAATGGAACATGATCTTTACTTAATATCCTAATGATTTTTTGCATTAAAGAATAATTTGACAGTGTATTTTTGGCAATTGCTACAATGCAGTACTTAAGACTGTTTTTTTGGTCCAGGGTCACAAATATAAAAAAGAAAGAAGATTAATCAATCACAGCGATTACCTGGTTCATCCTGGTAGTAGTAGATGTCCACATCATTCGATTGCATGACAACAAATCCCTCTCCCATGAGCCTGGGAGGTCTAGAGACAGGAAATCACTTTTTAAACAACCGCTACATCACTCTAACAGATCACTAATCATTACTAATCCAGCAGCTGACAATCAAGTCTAATTTTCTAGCATACCAATTTATTACATCAATAAAAATTAACGCATGCTTACTTTCAAATGACACAAGAAAAAGCTTATCTATACGAGAAGCAATTAATCTTCAGGTCATTATGTTAATATTATTTTCAATCTAAATTACACAGATCAGTGCGTATAATTGTTGTAACTAATGGAACAAATGAACGTCTGATTAATTAAATAAACCTTGTGTTTAAAACAGCACAATTATAACCTTTGATAATTATATTTATATAACAATACACACACATGCAGAGTAAATTCATTGCGTCATAATGCAGCAAAAGACTGTGTACTCTCACTATGGCTGATTCAACTAAAAAAGGGTCCTTCGCATCTATACATCTGTAGCTGAACAATCTGTACTATATTTCTGCCAGTTTGCAGATTTGCATTATTTTAACAATTTTTCACTCAGTCACTCAGTGCTCTATTTTAACCATTTGTTTGCATTGCATTGGTCACGTGTCATTTATATGAGTTATAACTTCTATACTCTAATATGTGACCATATTTTTCTTTGTGTGTATAAAACCTTTACAAAGTTTTGCTAGTGTTTTTCTGTGGGTATTAATAAAATGTTTTTTCCTCTTCTTACCTCTATTTGTACAACATGTCACTTGAACGGCAGTGGTAATTTGCCATTTATTATACCCTGCATCAATCCAGTCATATTGCCATATTCTCCTATATTCTATTTATACATCATGTCATGTGCACTGTATGGTCACCGGACACATACATTATCACTCGTGCACAGCACCTACTCTATTTTTAATACATGCCATTTCAGGCATGGGATCAGCTAGAGATTAATGGAGTATTAATAGAATTGGTATTATTTAAGTATCTGCCAAAAGTTTACCATTATTTTATTTATTATTAAGACAGAGAAATTTGGATATGTTCATGAATTGCATTAATATCTATCTGACTTTATGTTCTCAGAAATCACAATTTAAATGCATATACACTACCAGTCAAAAGTTTTTGGACAGTGAGATTTTTAATGTTTTTAAAGTCTCTTCTGCTCGCCATGCCTGCATTTATTTGATCCAAAAAACAGCAAAAGCAGTAATATTACTGAAAGAAAGAAATATTACTATTGAAATATTATTAAAAGAATATTTTTTACTAGCCTTTTTCAAACATTTTATTATTATTATTTGTATAATTATTGTATATTGAATTCATTTTTTGGGGGGCGGGGGTTATAGAAATTAATATTTTTATTTAGCAAGAATGCTTTAAATTGATCAAAAGTGATAATAAAGACATTTATAATGTTACAAAAGATTTCTATTTCAGATAAATGCTGTTCTTGTGAACTTACTATTCATCGAAGAAACCTGAAACAAATTCTACATAATAATAACAAATGTTTTTTGAGCAGCAAAGTGCTACAAATTCAGCTTTGAAATTCCATGAATAAATTACATTTTAAAATATATTTAAATAGAAAACAGTTATTTTAAATAGTAAAAATATGTCAACATTTTACTGTTTTTGCTATACTTTAGATCAAATCAACGCAGGCTTGGTGAGCAGAAGAGACTTCTTTAAGAAACATTAAATTATTATTATACAATTATTCAGTGTAAATGATAAAGTCTAAGAGCAGAAAATCACCAGAGATATTAAATATACATTTTGCACTCATGAACATATCCAAATTTCTGACTTAATAATAGATAAAATTATAATAATAATAAAATGTATTAATAAATACTCTTGTTTTGATATATCTATTAATCAAAGAACTTTAAACCAAAATTTTGATCAAATAAATGTGCATAAAATATGTGTTGTAAAAACATTTTAACAATCACATACTTTTAATAGTGTATAATTAATAGTGTATTCATTTTGATAGTGTAAACAAAAGGCTATTTACATAAAAACAAACCAATTTTGACCCTGAACCACAAAACCAGTCATTAGTGTCAATTTTTTGAAATTGAGATTTATATGTAAATGGAAAGCTTATTTATTCAGCTTTCAGGTGAAGTATAAATCTCAATTTCAAAAAACTGTATATGGTTTATTAGGATAGGATAATTATTTGGCCATGATACAACTATTTGAAAATCTGGAAAAATGTAAATATTGAGAAAATGCCTTTAAAGTTGTCCAAATGAAGTTCTTAGCAATACATACCACTAATCAAAAATTAAGTTTTGATATATTTATGGTAGGAAATTGACAAAATATGTTCATGGAACATGATCTTTACATAAAAAGAAAAATCAATAATTCTGACCCATACAATGTATTTTTTATCTATTGCTACAAACATACCCGTTCTACTTAAGACTGGTTTTGTGGTCCAGGGTCACAATTATGTTATTGTCTATTTCAATAGTTTATATGCCACCACAAGAAATTGTGCTTACCAGGTGATTTCATGCAATCTTCAAATAATATACATTATGTGTATTTGCACCTCAGATTAGATTATAGCTATTTCAATGACTCTGTACTTGCACAATGACAAAAGATTGAATCTAATCTAATCTACCCCAACCGACTAGAGATTATTAGACTCACTCATCATTTTGAAGGCCCAGGTATCGTGGGCTGGGCACCAGCATGACGCGCACGTTCTCCAGAGAACCCTTCACAATGTGCATGAACTGATCCAAATGGCTGCTAGGTGGTTTGGTGGCATATGTCAGGAAGGCGTCGTCAAAATTCATACAGAGGGTCTGAGGAAGGTGGTGATTACCAAATGCTACACGACCCTGAGAGCAAGACCAGCGAGAGTTAGGTAAGATGAGACATGGGAAAGTAAATACCAAATAGATTTATTTCAGTTCATTGTTACAGTATGGAGTATGAATGACGCAGGTAGAAGAGTGCTGATGTCAGACAGGAAACGGGTGAATGGGAGAAACATTGAGTGCAGTACTCACTGTACTGATGTTGACTTTGATGACGGGGATGAGAGACCTCCAAGAAGACGACGGGTCCGGAGTCTCGGCTTTGATGTGAACACTTCAAAAACAACAAAAACACATCTTCATTCATGAGTACCTTTAGACATGAAGTACTTCAGCTTTACCGCCTAAACAAAAATGAACAATAAATCAATGGTTTTGTTGCCATCACAAACACTGCCTGTATGCAGAAATGCTCAAACAAAATGAAGCTAGATATAAAACACTTCATGTCAGAAAATTAAACAAACCCATTTTATTGCTAAGTAATACTGACAGCCTCACTTGCTAAATTGAAGGTCATATGAGTAATATCTGCACATTTTAAAATCAAACAAAAAAAGGTCTTTTTTTTTTTTTAAACAGGCTTCACAAACACTTCCTGTCGTCCATTATTCAGCAAACAGATGGACAGTTATGCCAATGTTTCTATGCTGGGACTTTGTTTACACTGAGGAAATCAGTCTATAAATAGTTGTTTCTGCATATTAAAAGCTGGTCCACAAGAAAGTGTTTCAACATTTAAAAAAAACAACTGAATTTTAGGCTGCTTTAACACTGCAAGACTTAATCCACAGATCCCATCTTCTTACAATATCCGATTTTTTGGCCCACCTGTTTACGTTCACTTTAGACATGACTGGTATCTGAAATCTATGTTTAAAATAATTCCCGCCCCAAATGATTGTCAGTGATCACTTTATTATGCACAAGGTAGATCATCGAGTTTTGAATGGCCGGGCTACAGTTGAGGTCAAAAGTTTACATCTCCCTTTCAGAATCTGCAAAATGTTAATTATTTTTCTTAAAATAAGAGGGATCATACAAAATGCATCTTAATGTTTATTTAGTACTGACCTGAATAAGATATTTCACATAAAAAATGTTTACATATAGTCCACAAGAAAAATAGTTACATTTTTAAAAATGACCCCGTTTAAAAGTTTACATCCCCATGATTCTAATTACTGTGTACCTACTTGAATGATCCACAGCTGTTTTTCTTTTTGTTTAGTTGTTTATGAGTCCCTGCTGTTTATCAGAAAAATCCTTCAGGTCCCACAAATTTGTTGGCTTTCCAGCATTTTTATGTATTTGAACCCTTTCCGGCAATGACTGCATAATTTTGAGATCCATCTTTTCACACTGAGGACAACTGAGGGACTCATATGGAACTATTACAGAAGGTTCAAATGCTCATTGGTGCTCCAGAAGGAGAAACCATGCCTTAAAAGCTAGGGGTGAAAACATTTGAACAGAATGGAGATGTTCAAATTTTTCTTATTTTGCCTAAATATCATATTTTGTAATTAAGTACTGCCCTTCAGAGGCTACAGAAGATAGTTACATGTTTCCCAGAAGACAAAATAAGTTAAATTTACCCTAATCTTTAAATTCAAAAAGTTTTCACCCCCGGGTCCTAATTGTTTTTTCCTTCTGGAACATCAACGACATAGTATTAAGAATCAAGCATATGTAAACTTTTGAACGGGACATTTTTATAAATTCAGCTGAATATCTAAACATTTTTGTATATGAAATATCTTATTCAGGTCAGTACTAAATAAACAATAACAAACATTTTGTATGATCCCTCTTATGGTAAAATAACATTTTGCTGATTCTGAAAGGGAGATGTAAACTTTTGACCTCAACTGTATATCAATTATTTATATAATTCACGTCAAGTGGCCATTATTATTTCCCATCATGGATAACAGCTGCCATGGATGTTTTCCAGGACAAAATGTGACATGGGAAAATAGCAGTATTTTCATTTCTTATTTTATCTACAACTCAGAGGTAGCAGCAAGATTATATTTATTTAAATAAATTCTAATTAATTAACAAGAGAAAGACAGAGAGTGTGTGAGCAAGTGTGAAGCTTGAGAACAAGTGAAGGTTGTTGATTTAAGCAGCGTTGCCAGGTTTTCACAACAAAACCAGCCCAATTGCTATTCAAAACTAGCCTAAAACTAGCCCAGTCATGTTTCGTCGTGTAAAATACATATATGTATTTTTTAAAGGGTTCCCCTGGTAAAATTAGCATACCAGGGGTTAAATATCACATTACTGGGGTCGCTTCAACCCGCAGACATGAAAAACAACCCACGGCAAAAGTGTTAAATTAGCCCAGTTTTGTAAAACTGCGGACTTGGCAACACTGTGTTTTAATTACAAAAACTGCTAAGTTATCAACGCTGCGTTTCCCAAAAGCATCATAAACCTAAGTTGATCGTAGCTCCATTGGTGACAGTGGTTCAACTTAGGCTTACGATGCTTTTGGGAAATGCGGCCCGACACCTTGCTGAGAAATATAATGTAGCTTTTAGCGGCAAAGCTGTTGTATTTATAAAATTCACAGGGCATAGGTTGAAAACCAGCTCCTGAATGTGCAATTTCTTACCTACAGTTAAACTTTATTCAAAATGTACCTTTAACATTTCTCACATTATCACAGTTTATTCGCTGTAGTTTAGAAAATGGTAATAAAATATGACAAGAATGCAGAGTTAAATAGTGTCAGAACAAATTCATCTTGATAAGGTTAGATAACGTTTATAGAAAGGTATGTAATGGATTACAATCGACCAAAAATTCACACAACTGTTAGTATGACCATATTTACACAACTATCAATACTCTGTTAACCAATTACCAAGAAATGGTTAATATTGTTCAGTCTGTGGTGTAAAAAGGTCACATTAGCAATTAAAGAAAAAACACTTGAGCAGGTCAAAGTGTCTAAATAATTTATCATCATTTTCTGGTGTCTGAATAATTTTGGGTTTGATTGTATATAAAGTTTCCATCTCAATCAAATGTGGCACACCCAGCATTAAACCGCTATCTTTATGCAAACATGTCATCCCTGCATTGGGAATCGGATATCGGATATGTATCTGATTAAAATATACATTTGGAAGTGGCCTAGATCGGATGCGAGAGAAATCGTTCTCGTGCAGATTTGAGCAAATCTGATTTTTCTGATTTCTGTGCCAGTGTAAATGCAGCCTTAGGCAGTTTTTTTTTTGTATTAGCGCAGTGTTTACCTCTCCAGGGATTTATCCCTCTGCTCTCTGCCTCTCTCCTCATCCCGGTGGGGTGGGATAAGGGTGGGATCTAGGCCAAATATTTCCTGAAGCCGAGCGTACAGATCCGTGCGATTATACACATGGAACTCAAAGCCGTTAACAGTGACATAGAGCCGTGTCTCAGCCTTTGGGTCTGAAAACAGCAAAACCAACAATATATGTACATGCATTTAACTCACAATACAAGACTAAGTACTGATCAACCAAATCAAGGAATAACACTACAAAATTTGTGGGATTGATGTTATGATAAAACACGTCACCTCAACAAAAGCACAACATAAATCTGTCACAATTTGCGTGGGTTGTTTGTTATGCTTTTGCACTGACCGTGTTGTTTCTGTTTGGGGTTGTACATCTTCCACCAACGGAATATAAGTAACCCATCTTGAATTCTGAAAAAAGTTAAGTCCAATAGAGTAAATAAAGATGGGATATAACCCACAAACAATGAGACAATGCTCAACACACTGACAACAGGAGTAAGTAGAGTGTCAAAAAAGCAATATAAGCATAATAAGGAATTAAATAAAAACAACAGAGTTTGAATTATGCAGTGTTGTGTACCTGATTGACATGTCTTCATTGATGAAATAGACATCCCGGAACATGACCTTGCCAGACAGCACAGATAATGAAAATGAACCTGTAAAATAAAAGAATAAATAAATGTATGAAACAGAAAAATCAATCATGAAAAAATGAACAAAAGACAACAATATTTAGGCTAGCTCACCGATGTGTATGTATCCATTCTTATAGAGACGGTTAATGATGAGGGTGAGGACGAGTCCAATATTACGGGAATTGTAGTATGTCAGGTATATGATCCATCCACATGACATAATAGTGGCTGTGGAAAGCATAAATCCAAACAAAACATACACTTAAACCACTATCCTTAATAAAATTTCCTGATAATTTACTCAACCCCTTGTCATCCAAGATGGTCATGCCTTTCTTTCTTCAGTCAAAAAGAAATTAAGGTTTTTGAGGAAAACATTCCAGGATTTTTCTCCATATAGTGGACTTCAATGGGAGTCAATGGGTTGAAGGTCCACAATTGCAGTTTCAATGCAGCTTTAAAGGGCTCTACAGGATCCCAGCCGAGGATCAAGGGTCTTATCTAGCAAAACGATCAGTCATAGAAAAAAAAAAAATAATAATAATAATACCTTTTTAACCACAAATGGTCATAGTCTACAACTTCACGCATTGCGTAATCATGTTGGAAAGGTCACCCATGTTTAGTTCTTCATCTGTGTACTCCAGTTCAAAAAGGTAGGGTAGGGCGAAAAACTCATTTTCTTCTTACGGTTTAACCTTTTGTTAAAGGCGTTTGACTTTCTTTGCACGTTCGCTTTGTAAACACGGGTCGGTACTTCCGCCTACGTCAAGCACGACCTTTCCAACATAAAATCATGGATGCAAAATCAAGATGAGCATTTGTGGTTAAAAAGTAGGGATGCACCGAAATGAAAATTCTTGGCCGAAGCCGAAACAAAAATTACACACTGGGCCGAAGGCCGATTACCGAACACGGTTTTTCGTGTTTTTCCCCATGTATTTTGCCAATTTTTTTCACCATTGCATAAATTAAATAGCCAAGATTTGCTTTTTACAGTTTTGTCTTGCTTTTCAAAGAAAAAAAAAATAAATTACAAAACAACAATTTAAAAATATTTATTTAACACTGAACATTTTAAACATTCTAGTAGACATTATAGCCTACCAACAAAGTACAATTTAACTTAAAATTAGTAAAGGCTATTTTTAAGACCCCATTCTTGAATCAGGCATGTGTTTTTACAGTTTTTTACAGACGCTAGGACACATTTCTCAATACTTAGGTCACTTTTGCAAAACTCTTGACACAGTGTGCACAACAGAAGTCTATGTGGGCTAAACTGAGGATCAATTATCATTGTTTTGGCACAAAATGCATTCAATAACTACATCTCTCAAATTTCATGCATTCTTTTCTCACTCAGACACAACAACTGCCAAAAATCTGTGTACGTACAGGACATTTTGCACGTGCTTACATACTGTTTTCAAAACTGTTAAACTTATGTTCAAAACAATAACATAATGCAAAACTGAACAAGACAGCAAAATTCAACAGCAATATTTTATTGAAACATATTTCAAATCTAAAAATGCGAGTAGATTAGCGTTACTATTGTATCTGTATCAGTGGATGATGTGTATACAAATTCTTGTATTTTGGAATTACTTAGTGCAAAAAAAATAAAATAAATAAATGACATAAAATATTGACGAATTCTGCATCATGTCTGATTCATTCCAGTAACATATATTGCAGTTATAAACAATATATATTGCAATTATAAACAGAGATGTGTCCTTGTTTTACACAAGAAAACACTGTGTAATGCTACATGTTGTTAGTGTTTTTTAGCTCATTGTTTTGTGAGTGACAAAGTGTGTTTGTCGGCTGTCAACCTTTGCTAGTGTTCTGGAAGAATGAGTTTATTTGAGACCTGAATAAAGTGTTTTGGTAGTTGTGGTGCATTTTGAATGTGAAATGAACTGCTTTGCCAAGCTGAAAGTCGGTTACGAGAATTGTGTGAAGAGTTTTGCAAAAGTGACCTAAGTATTGAGAAATGTGTCCTAGCGTCTGTAAAAAACTGTAATGTACAAATAAATGTAGCCTTGCTGAGCAAAGAAGAACGTTATAATAAATGTATTGATAGAGCTGTTGTAATGATTGTTTTTTTTATTATATTTTATTTTACAGAACAACAGTAAAATTACAAATGCTAACATTTATGAATGTTGACTTTTATTTTGGCGGAAACCCAAAAGAAGACCTCAGTACTACTTTTTGCTGACAGAAGCAGATTTTTGAATGATTCTAAAGAGCTCATGCAGCGCTGTCAGAATAAATACAATTTGTGCGTGTATTAGACAATATAACATTCTGTAGTTTATTTACTAATGGTTTAAGGCTATTTCCTGATTTAAGTCATTATACAGTAACCAGCAACAACCACCCCTTTCTCTTCTCATGGAAGACATGCGATGCGATACTAAACAGTCTTGTGCTGTCGGTACAGTTTTAAATGCTTCCACACTGCCGACATGTTTGCTGCATTAGTGCGCGCCTCTATTTGATCGTGTCACGTCATTGTTTGGCTATTTTAGGCTGAATAATTTCAGTTGCCGAACATTCGGTACATCCCTATTAAAAAGTATAGAATTTTTTTTTTTTTTTTTAGAAAATGAGTGATCATTTCGCTGGATAAAACCCTTATTCCTCAGCTGGGATCATGTAGAGGCCTTTGAAGCTGCACTAAAACTGCAATTTGGACCTTCAACCCATTGATCCCCAGTGTAGTCTATATACTACTATATGGAGAAAAATCCTGGAATGTTTTCCTCAAAAACCATACATTCTTTTCCAATGAAGAAAGAAAGACATGAACATCTTGGATGACATGGGGGTGAGTAAATTCTGGAATTTAATTCTGGAGTGAACTAATCCTTTAAGTTGTTTACATATAGCGCAAAGAAATTTCATGAATGATATTTGTAAAAAAAAAAAATCATTTTATTTCAGACAGACAGAAATAAAGTAATCTAAAATGGTGCGTGTGTCAACTTGTCAACCAATGCGATGCACTAGGCACATTTTTCTAATTGTGATCTGCAGAATGAAAACAATTTCTAAATCACATTAGACGCCCACTTACCCACGAGGAGCCACACAAAGTTGGAGTTGCGTCTGGTGAGGTAGTCATCTAATTCATTATAACTGGGGAAACTGGTGTTGGCTTTCTCCATGGTTACACCCCACTGCAGATAAGCAGAATAGACATCACTATCAAATTACACCGGGTTTGCATCAACCTCTGACTTATGAAGAACACTGCCAATGCGCAATCAGCAGACTATTCACAAACACAGTGTGCAAAAAGGGAGGTTCTTAAGCGAAAGAGAGAATTAGTTCATCAACAGTCCTAAAATGATCCACCATCTTGGAAAACATTCACATAATTAGGACTCCATGTTGTGTGCGTCACATTTCAGTGTTTTTAGTAAACTGCTGGCAATGTAATCTGAGTGCATTTACAGTCATGTGAATCAGTTTGAGCCTCTTATAGTGGAGCGCTTTTGCTAAAGAGGAAGTCTATGTAGTTTTTGTATTGACATATGTGACCCTGGACCACAAATTCAGTCTAAGTAGCACAGGTATATTTATAGCAATAGCTAAAAACACATTGTATGGGTCAAAATTATCGATTTTGCTTTAATGCTAAAAATCATTAGAATATTAACTATTTAATGAAGACATTTTATAAATTTCCTACTGTAAATATATCAAAACTTTTTTTTTTGATTAGTAATATGCATTGCTAAGAACTTCATTTGGACAACTTTAAAGGCCATTTTCTCAATATATTTAGTTTTTTCTGCACCCTCAGATTACAGATTTTCAAATAGTTGTATTTCGAACCAAATATTGTCCTATCCTAACAAACCATACATCAATGAAAAGCTTATTTATTCAGAATTTACCCTTATGACTTTGTTTTGTGGTCCAAAGTCACATATGTGGTGGTAAAACAAGATCTCATGGAACTGTGTGAGAAAATCTTTGAGGAATAGTTCACCCAAAAAATGTAAATTTACTAATCCTCAGGGCATCCAAGATGCAGATGAGTTTGTTTTTTCATCAGAACAGTTTTGGAGAAATTTAGCATTACATCACTTTCTCACCAATGGATGCTCTGCAGTGAATGGGTGCCGCCAGAATGAGAGTCCAAACAGCTGATAAAAAAAATCACAATATTCCAAAAATAACGCAAGTAATCCTCAAATTGTTTCTTTGTAATGAACAAATCCATCAAGACATTTTTAATTTTAAACTCTTGCTCTCAGCAAAAACAAGTCCTGTGTTAATAGTAAATAATAATAATAATAATAATATTGCTATCTCCAGTGAAAAAGTAATCTCATCTGAATTAGGAGGAAAATATGCACAGATCAAGCACGTTTACAAGCAAAAAGAGTACAAAACAGTTATAAAAAGTTAGAAATATATTGGTGGAATGTGATGTGAGGACAACAGGAGACTTTTTCACTGGAGGAAGTGTTTCTGTGAATATTATGGATTATGGACTATTATTTTGACTAGAGGTTATGGTTTAATGTCGGAATCTCTCAATGATGAACTTGTTAATTACAAAACACACAGCTTTTCGTTTCACAAGACATTAATTGATGGATTGGAGTTGTGTGGATTATTGTGATGTTTTTGAGATATTTTTTGAGATAGGAATTTTGGGTTTTCATGAGCTGTATGCCAAAATCATCAATATTAAAACAATAAAAGGCTTGAACTACTTCAGTTGTGTGTAATGAATCTAAAATATATGAAAGTCTAATGTTTATCAGTACATTACAGGAAATAATGAACTTTATCACAATATGCTAATTTTTTGAGAAGGACCTGTATATTCTTACAAAAGATTTCTATTTTAAATAAATGTTGTTCTTTTTAACGTTTTATTCATCAAAGAATCCTGAAAGTATCACAGGTTCCAAAAAAAATAAAAGGCATCACAACTGGTCCAACATTGATAATAAATAAGCATATTAAACTAATTTATGAAGGATCGTTTGACAATGAAGACTGGAGTAATGATGCTGAAAATTCAGCTTTACATCACAGATATAAATTATATTTTGAAGTATACTAAAATAGAAAACCATTGATTTGAATTCCAATAATATTTCATAATATTAATTTTTTTCTGTATTTTTGATCAATTAAATGCAGCCTTGATGAGCATGAGAGACTTCTTTAAAAAAAACATTAAAAACTAATTACAGTGACTGTGAACTGCGCCTTCATCTGGTATGTTAGGAGGTTTGAAAAAGGAGAAGTAAATCCGCATGTAATCCACTGTAAATCCAAAATAACCCAAATAACAAACAACCTGTAACTGTAAGACATTTGTAAACAGAACCAGCTGTAAACACTTATTTACACACACTCACTTTTATTTATCATATAGTCTACACCACTACATACTGCAGAAAATCAGTCTGCCAAATGCATGGATGTAAAACAGCTGATCCAAGCAATTCGGAAAGCAGTCACAAGCACAATGCTCAGCATATGATTTTTGTACCCTATTATTTGCATGCAACACTTCTAACACTTGGTATGAACACATCTGTGTGACCGTGAAACCAGAGGCTGCGTCATTTGTGCGGAACATATTGCTTTCGATAATGCTTTTTTATTCTAGCGTGACAGGTTTGTCCAGACAGCTCCAGTATGAGACATCATTTTCAGATGAAAGGAAACAATGAGACACGATCAAACAATGATATCAACCCATCATGTGACAGAAGCATACATGTTAAAAAATAATGAGCCTCTATAGTGATTTATCTGCGATTCTTTGATAAAAACAGCATATAATCTACAGCTGAACATTACCGGTTCTGTTGAATATCAATGTTATGTGACGGTTCTTCAAGTCAAGACACATCCTTCATCTCAGTAGACTCAGACTTCAGGCTTACACAAGAGAAGAATCCATTTGAATTAGTGTTGAGGTAGACTCTAGTCTAACGTTTGGTGAAGTCTGAGTGATTTAAAGCCAAACGAAGTCTGCTATTGAACAAGAGAAGAGAGACAAGAAACAGAAACAACCGGTTCCATTTCCTCAACTCGTCAAGAAAAGTTGTGCAAGTACTTGAGCAACAACTGATGTAGCTAGCACCATAACTTTATCAACATTAAAGGTGTTATATCAGACATCTTTGTTTTAGTTCAAAAGTATATAACAGTCACATTAAACAGCTGTTTCTTTTTCTCTAATGCCTTTAAAATTACCCTCCTAATAATAAATGCAACCATTTTGTCATTTTAAAGGTTAACTATTTATTTTAAAAAAAATGAGATGTTGAATACACAACTTTAGGTAATTTAGTATGAATAGCTTGAAATATTAAATAGTCAAAATTTTTAATGTCATGCATAAAGGTGCAGGTAAAACTGACAGGCTGTTAGCCTAAAGGTCATTGCACACTGAGTCCGTTGACTAGATCTTTCCTATCAAAATGCTTGTTACAGGTGCGAAAACGCAGAAAATCGAACCTGATCCGAATTTTTTATGACGAACGAAAATTTCGGAGGTAGTGTGTAAACTCGACTGACATAACGTCGTATTTATTTTTTAATGTGGAAATATTTAGGATGAAAGTTTAGTATTCAGTGAGTAATGGCCTTTAATCAGTTGGAGTGCAATTATCTAAGTTTGTGTGCTTGGTCAAATTTGTGTGTTTGGTTTGCATTTGTTTGTTATAAAACTCTAGCAGTTTTGAGTTCACTGGACATCAATGCCACATAGCTGCGGTCTTTTTTTTTGGTCTGAAATTTTCATATGCTTTTTTCGGATGTGAAAAACAGTGCAAAAATTCTGGATGAGAATTTCAGACTCAGTGTGCAAGGACCTCTAGACTAGTAGTTCATACATTCCCTCTTAAAAAACTCTTAATGACTTCAGATGTACTTGCTTGAAAAGTTAATCAAGTAATTTAAACCAAAATGGTAAAACACCAATTCTAACTTTCAAAAACTAGTTGGCAAAAACTACTCAAACTGAGGTTTTCAAAGCTTATGTTGAATTAGGATAACTATTTTATTACAGTGTGTGAAATGAGCCACTGTGCTTTGCTATAAGCTGCAGATCTGTTTAAAGTTTAACCTGACTACTAATCCTTCACTAAAAGCCTTTTGACCAAGCCTGCATTACATCATGACAGATTCAACAAAACAATCTGCACTAAAATGTCACACAACCTGTTAAGAATTATCAGAAAACTTGATCAATAACATCCCCCTTATCAACTTCCTTCTGGAGGATATGCAGAGCTGTAGGTGCTAAATACAGCCAGTAACAACAGACACTTACACACTTTTACACTTTTGACTTTTTGGGTCTCACTTTACACATGTGTTTTTACTACTATAAAGTAGTCAACTAAATAAATAATTGTTTGATACAGTGTACTTATGCTAATTTTGGATTGCGAAACACTTTTGAGTTGCTATTGAGCTGGGATACGATTAAGGTTAGGTGGTATTGTTAGGTTTAAGATGGGTAGAGGTAGGGTCAGAAGTGTAATTATAGACATAACTACAGATATTAATTACATTATGTAACTACTTTCAGGTATTTTTCAAAATAATGATACAAGGTAAAACATGTACAGTTGAAGTCAAACGTTTACATACACAACCTGCAAAATGTTAATTGTTTTTACCAAAATAAGAGGGATCATACAAAATGCTTGTTATTTTTTATTTAGTACTGACCTGAATACGATATTTCACATAAATGATGTTTACATATAGTCCACAAGAGAAAATAGTAGTTGAAGTTATAAAAAATTACTACCTGAATGATCTACAGCTGTGTACAAGTCCCTTGTTTGTCCAGAACAGTTAAGCTCCCTGCCGCTCTTCAGAAAAATCCTTCAGGTCCCACAAATTCTTCGGTTTTTCAGCATTTTTGTGTATTTGAACTGCTACATTAAGAGCCGAGGGGTGAAAACTTTTTGTCTTCTGGGAAAATGCTTCTGAAGGGCATTACTAAATGAAAAAATATGATATTTAAGCAAAATAAGAAAAATGTATACATAATTCTGTTCAAAAGTTTACACCCTTGGCTCTTAATACATCGTTTTTCCTTCTGAAGCATCAGTGAGCATTTGAACCTTCTGTAATAGTTGAGTCCCTCAGTAGCCCTCAGTGTGAAAAGATGGATCTCAAAATCATACAGTCATTGTTTAAAAGGGTTCAAATACACAAAAATTCTGAAAAACCAAAAAAATTGTGGGACCTGAAAAAAAACAGGGAACCACACAGTATTATGAATCAAGCATATGTAACGGTCATTTTTATAAATTTAACTTTTTTTTCCTCTTGTGGACTGTACAGTAAACGTCTTTATGAAATATCTGATTCAGGTCAGTAATAAATAAAAAAATAACATGTACTTTGTATGATGCCTTTCATTTTGCTAAAATAATTAGCATTGTGCAGTGTCTGCAATAGAGTGCGGATTGGGCCGCATTTTTCCGTCCGAGCCCCGGTGTTGTGCACAACACCGGCCCGGCCCGTCGGGTACCGTCGGGCTCGGCTCGGGTATCCATCCTCTAGTCTGCAAGGTGTATGTAAACGTTTGACATCAACTGCATGTACACAAGAAGTACATTGGATCTACTGAATAATTAAAATGTTAGTAGTTAAAAACACTTGGTAGAAAGTGGGTCCAACCTTTTAAACTGCAGCAGTTTCAGAGTTATAATCATCTCCATCAAACTAATGTTTAAGCTTAACAGCTATAAGCTCAGGCTTGCATTCTTCTAGTTAGTTGGATGTGAATGCCTTAAGACGACAAATAGTGCAGCAATGTTCAGCAGAATTCCTCAGATGAGTTGTGGCACGTTCTGCTCTGAACTAATTATGCTAAAAAGAAGTTACATAAAAACAAACCATTCAAATACAGCAAGTATTGCACCTGGACTCGTTACCACATAGTCAATCACAGCATGTTTCCTACATAGCTATGCATGTTTGTTCATGAAAATACATCCACAGCAGCATAATGTATAGTTAGCTGGACATTACAGTAAAATAAACTAATCGGACCATGAGAGAAAACAGCTACTTATGAAATAAGCAAATACATGTACTGTTCAGCACATTATACAAATGTGCACAAGCAAAAATTTGTAACCCTGTATTTGTGTTTACACAAAAGATCTTGGGTATCATATAACAAGTCAACAATTCAAAATAATTGGCAGAAAATTAACTATTAATGTGAGCGTCAAAATGAAACTGAAACAGAGATGTTTACACCTGTGCATCTCTAGAATCCAATGTCAGCTTAGTCTAATCACTCGGTTATCCAGTGCATTAACATGACAGGATCACAGCAGCTCACTGTGACATATGACAGCTAACGTTAGTGCTACTCCATCAAACATACGGAAATGCAAAACTGTGCTTTAATTCCACCCAATACTCATTCCAGATAAGGAAACTACATCTTATACAACGTATTATGTCCCATATACGGCTTCGGCAAAAGGTGAGGCACGTTACACAATAATGGAGCTCATTATTGCTATGTGTAACAACTGGACCATTGTACGTCAACGTCCTACAAGCAGCAAAGCGGTTTCTGAAGAATAATGAAACTCGAATGTGTACAGGTAAAGATTAAAGGTATAAATATAACCGGATAACAGGCGATGAGGATGAGGATTTTGATACAAAGTATTAATTAACGTTACGCATTCGCTTTTGGCATGTAAAGCACGCGCTTTTGATGATTGTAAACAGCAAGACTAGATACCACTGAACATTAGTAACGTTACTTGGAAATATGATCATATTTAATGCAACGAGCAGATGGCTGTGTGTATGACAGCAGCGCTTGGGCTCAGCAGGTGATCCAGGATCAAATCCAGACAATCTCTGCTGTACCACAGGCCGCAGCCCGTGATCACACATACACACACACGACCTGTTTGGGAACACGCAGCGTACCCACCTCGCCTTGCAGAGTGTGGAATTACATTTCACGTTGCCATGATCCTTAGAGCTGTTCTCTTATACTCCACTCAGGCGACAGCACCCATTTCTCAAACTAGTTCTTTTCCGGAGTATTTACATGGACAACGCTTGTGCTTCCTGTTTTGTGGTCATGTGCCAGGTTTAACCAATCACAGATCTGTTGTGGACTACAGAGCCAATCAGAGGGCGAGGTCATAGAACCTTAGCGTGAGTGACATGGAGCCCAGCCAATAAGAATCAAGTTATTTGTGTCAGGTTGAACGCAAGACTCGAAGCAGTAGATTAATGAACTGTCAAGGAGGGAGGAAAGAAAACGATACAAGTGATACAGATATAGTAATTAAGATTTTTGCCGAATTATAGATTTTTTTTAGGTAATGACTGTATTTGTGATACGTTGTAAATAATGTGGGGTTAGGCTATCTAAAAATGTAAGATATTTAATGCATTAAATGCACTCTATTTATTTATTTATTGTAGAAAACTTAACATTTAGCAGTGCTGATAAATATTTTACTGAATATTAAATTGTGGGAATATATTAGCATATTTAAGCCTTTATTTTAAATGGTTAAAACAATCATCTGAAAGCTGAATAAATAAGCTTTAATAAAATGGAATCTGAGGGTGTAAAAAAAATTAATATATTGAGAAGATCGCCTTTAAAGTTGTCCAAATGAAGTTCCTAGCAATGCATATTACTAATCAAAAATTAAGTTTTGATATATTTACAGTAGGAAATTTACAAAATATCTTCATGGAACATGATGTTTACTTAATATCCTAATGATTTTTGGCATAAAAGAAAAATCTATAATTTTGACCCATATACATACAAATATACCCGTGCAACTTATGACTGGTTTTGTGGTCCAGGGTCACATTATAAGCATCAAAAAGCCTTTTTTCTTTATTTAGAACAGTAAACAAGAAATAGATTTTGACAGGTGTAATTAAATAAGTTATGTTTCACAAACAAAAGGCACACTTTATTAACACATTCACAACTTGAAATGTACCAATATACTTCACAGTTAAAAATAAACTTTAGATTATGATTTCATAAACAGTCCAAAATATTCAGAACTCCATTTATGTCTACCATTCATGCAATGTCTGTTTGATACATAACATACATAGCAGTGGAGTAATGTAATGTTTTATGGAAGAACACTTCATCATGAAAGCAAGATGTCTATGGGGCCCTTCCTGTTATTTGCTGACTTCCTTACACATTGTACACCATAGATTTGGTCTTTTGAGTCAAGTTGCACTTTGTTTTCCCACATTTCCACCAGGTTTCCTATATTCATGCCCCAAGCCAGATGCAAAAGTGTGAGCCATTTAATTAACCGTTAGTTTAGTTTGTTAGAGTCCAGGAACAAAGAAAAGTCTCCCAGTAAATGGGGTTCTGCAAAATAAGAGATCTGTCATCTGTAAAGTCTATAGATAATCATAGCTAAAAGGGCAGGAAAGTTATTACAGAGTAAAGGTTACCTTAATTAAACCATATTTTAAATCACTTCATGGTCTTCCAGTTGAAACAAGAGGTAAGTCATGTCCATAGAAGACAAACCTATTAAACTTTGTTCCTTGCCATGTTACACATCACCAATGCTATGAATAAAGATACAGTTGAAGTCAAAAGTTTACATACACCTTGCAGAATCTGCAAAATAAGAGGGATCATACAAAATGCATGTTATTTTTTATTTAGTACTGACCTGAATTGAATATTTCACATTAAAGATGTGAAAAATCCCTCAGGTCCCACAAATTCTTTGTTTTTTCAGCGTTTTTGTGTATTTAAACACTTTTCAGCAATGACTGTATGATTTTGAGATCCATCTTGTTACACTGAGGACAACTGAGGTGCTCATATGCAAATATTATAAAAGGTTCAAATGCTCCAGAAGGAAAAAACATGCATTAAAAGCCAGGGGGTGAAAACTTTTGAACAGAATGAAGATGTTTACATTTTTTTTATTTTGCCTAAATATTATGCATTTCTTTTAATTTAGTACTGCCCTTTAGAAGCTACAGAAGACACTTACATGTTTCCCAAAAGACAAAATAAGTTAAATTTACCCTGATCTTCAAATTCAAAAAGTTTTCACCCCCCAGCTCCTAATGCATTGTGTTTCCTTCTGAAGCATCAGTGACCGTTTGAACCTTCAGTAATAGTTGCATATGAGTCCCTCAGTTGTCCTCAGTGTGAAAAGATGGATCTCAAAATTATACAGTCATTGTTGGAAAGGGTTCAAATACACAAAAATGCTGAAAAACCAAAGAATTTGTGGGACCTGAAGGATTTTTCTAAAGAACAGCGGGCAGTTTAACTGTTCAGGGCAAACAAGGGACTCATAAACAGCTATCACTAAACAAAAAAACAAACAACTGTGGATCATTTTGGATCATTGACGTAAACTTTTGAATGGAGTCATTTTTATAAATTCAACTATTATTTTCTCTTGTGGACTATATGTAAACATATTTTATGTGAATGATCTTATTCAGGTCAGTACTAAATAAAAAACAACAACATGCATTTTGTATGATCCCTCTAATTTTGCTAAAATAATTAACATTTTATAGATTCTGCAAGGTATATGTAAACTTTTGACTTCAACTGTATATGTAATGTTAGTTAGCCGTAAATCAGAAAGCAATTAAGTGTGAGATCCAAACACTGTTTATCCAAGTGTCTCATACGGCCATTCAAGAATCTCATGAGCACCGAATCATCTTCACACAAATATGAATTTATCAGCATCATTTAGCCAGTTAGTGAATTAGTTGACATTTCAGCAGCATGTATTGTTCAGAAGGCTGTAAACAAAAAGCACATATAAATATGCTAAAATAAACATAAGGATGCAAGAGTGCCCAATGTGTCCAGTGGTGTTATGACCACAGGGTTCAGAGGTCAGAAGTTAATGAGGAGGTCACGTTCCTGCACACTGGTAAGGAAAGACTTCCCAAAGACGAAGGAGTGAAGACCTGCCCGCAGCTTCTCCGTCATCGCCATGATGATATTCAAGTCTCCCTCCACTGTTAAGTCCAAATCGGTTTTCAGGTTGCGTAGAGATCTGAAAGGTTTTTTGCCCTTCTGCCTATAATCAATAACAATTAATATGGCACAATGAGTCTACCCATATGTAAACAACAAGGTGTGTTGAAGGCATACTGTTTTTCAAGTTTAACTACACTGCAAAAAAAGGCTTATCTTACTTAGTATTTTGGCTTGTTTCTAGTCAAAACATCTAACAATTCTTAAATTAAGATGCATTACTAGATAAGCAAAACTACAAAAGATATATAGTCTTGTTTCCAAGGGGGAAAAACTAAATTAAGTGCAGTTTGCTTAAAGTAAGAGAAATTATCTGCCAGTGGGGTAAGTAAAATACTCTTTGTTTTAAGAATATTTTATATACCGCACTGACAGATCATTTTACTTGTTTCCAGAGGAAAAAAAACTAAATTAGGTGCAGTTTCTTTAAAAGATTAATTATCGTATATCATTTTGCTTATCTAGTAAAAGCAGGTTAATTTAGGAATTTTTAGATATTGTGTCTAGAAACAAAGAGACCATTTTTGTTGTTTTTTTCTAGCTAAATATTATATTAAATACTTTTTTATTTATTGATAACATTTCATAGCAATACAAGCATGATTTTTATTTAATCAAAAACAACCTATAATTTAATATTATGCTAAAAAAAATTGTTTACATGACCATTTAAAATTTTTGCAATTTTTTTATTTAAAAAAAAATATTCAGCAAGGATGCGTTCAACCTTGTATAATGATAAAAAAGATTTATATTTCAAACGAATGTTGTTCTTGACTTCTTTCAAAAACTTCTGAACGTTAGTGTTAGTAAAAATTGAACTTGATGTTACTGAAAATTGTTGTCAATCACTGCATATGAGTGCATAAATTATCTACAGTAAGCATATAATACTAAATATCTAGTTAAAATACACTACCAGTCAAAAGTTTTTGAACAGTAAGATTTTTTATGTTTTTTTAAAGAAGTCTTTTCTGCTCTTCTGCATTTATTTGATCCAAAGTACAGCAAAAACAGTAACATTTTGAAATATTTTTACTATTTAAAATAACTGCTTTCTATTTGAATATATTTTCAAATGTAATTTATTCCTGTGATTTCAAAGCTGAATTTTTAGCATCATTACTCCAGTCACATGATCCTTAAGAAATCATTCTAATATTCTGATTTGCTGCTCAAAAAACATTTTTTATTATTATTTTTTTCAGGTTTCTTTGATGAATAGAAAGTTCAGAAGAACAGCATTAAAACAATTAAAAATTATACTGACTTCAAGAATTTGAATGGTATAGACGGTTTCATCGGGCGCACGCGCCTGGACCTAAATTAACTTCCGGTCTGTGTTTGTTTATCTGTCTGGTTCGTGTCGCGGGCTACAAACGCAGCTAATAATGAGTAATGAAATTGGTCTCAGGTTATTGTGCTGTGGTACGTGTTTGTGGCGACCTGCCACGATATAAAAACCGACTGATTTTCCAATTGGAAATAATAGACTAATTCATTAATCTGTTAATAGACTTCGTTGAATAAACGTAATACACGTTTAAAAATCAAACCCAGGCGTGGGTGTTTTTATATCACTGTATTTCTGAAGAAAGACTGTCTTTAGAAAATGTCATTTTCATTTCATCCTGCATAAGGCAGCGTTTTTAAATTAAGAGCTGCTTTGTCTATAGCCATTACCGGGGAAACCTCGTTTCTCGTGCTTAAAGCACCTCCTACTGGGAAGTAATGAGTTTGCATTTTTAATAAATCAGTCTAATTTACGCAGCCAACATATTTCGCTTGTTATTAAAAAAATAATCTACTCTAGAAGGACTTAGCTGGATGTATACCGGAAGTTAAGTTTGGGCCACAAAAGCGCTCATGCGCAGTAACGTTTGTTTATGTTGTTGCCGTTGAAACCGTTAAAAGCTTTTTTATTTCAGATAAATGCTGATCTTTGGATCTTAATATTTATCAAAGAATCCTGAAAACAATATGCAAATTAAAAACTGTTTTAAATATTGATAATAATAATTTAAAAAAAATCTTGAACAGCAAATCAGCATATTAGAATGATTTCTGAAAGATCATGACACTGAAGACTGGAGTAATGATGCTAAAAAATTAGAAAATTACATTTTAAAATATATAAAAATAGAAAGCAGTTATTTTAAATAATAAAAACATTTCACTAGATTACTACTTATGCTGTATTTTGTTTCAAATAAATGCAGGCTTGGTGAGAAGAAGAGACTTTTTTAAAAAAACACTAAAATCTTTACTGTTCAAAAACTTTTGATTGGTAGTGTAATTCTAATAAAAAAAAAACACTGTGTAGTGGATGTAGAAGTTGTAAGCTCAAAGCTGCTGTACTTACGTCTCATCCTCAATATATCTGAGCAGTGTCAGGGCCTTCCTGTGCAGCAGGAGAAGGAAGTGGGACAAATACACACTCCGCAGAGACAGGCCTGGTTTCAAGAGAAATACCTAGAGATCGACAAAGATGCAAACACATTCACGTTATCAAGGCCAAAGCGGAGGATGTTATTATAAAGCTCAGGAGAAAGGGAATCGTGCAGGCTTACCTCATCTATGAAGGACTTCACAAGTGTGTCTTTGTGCATCACGTCCTGAAATATATTCCTAGGAAAAGCCATAAAGCTTAGTTAGTGATTCAGAGGGTAAAGAAACCTCTCATATCCACTTGAGAAACTTTAAGAGCTGCTTTTAATTCTCTAAAAAAAGATTCAGTTGTTGACTACTTGACATGTGACGCTGATTACATTGTTTGTGTATGTCTACGCAGCGTATCGAGCGAATGATATGGTGAGTGCCCTCAAATGAGATGTAAAAAGTCTCTCTGTCACCTCTCAGCAACTCTGTGAACTTTTAATGGAAAAATTCTCGGTCAAACAGTCACTGGCGGTCCTTGAAAACAAATCAATGATGCAGCCCTATGCTGGCCACAGCCCTGAACCATGACATTAACAGAGAGTGGAGAGTATTCACAATTTCAAGGACACACATCCATATACACAAGCCTCTCAAAGCTAATCTTTTCATACAGTGAACTCAGATCAAAATACATTTGCATTAGCAATTTACATTAACAGTAACACTAAATAATAATTTTACAGCATTTACTAATCTTCGTTACTGTTAAATTCTACATACACTAGCACAGCTGTAACATTTCAAGTTGTTTGAATTAACATTTATACATAACCATTCAAAGGTTTGTTGTCAGCAATATTCTTAAATGCTTTAGAAAGAAGTCTCACCAAGGCTACATTTATTTGATCAAAAATACACGAAGCACAGTACGATTGTGAAATATTATTACAATTTAAAATAACTTTTCTATTTCAATTTATTTTGAAATGTACTTTATTCCTGACACAGTAAAACTGAATTTTCAGCATCATTACTCCAGTCTTTAGTGTCACATGATCCCTTTTAAAATGCTGATTTGCTGTTCAAGAAACATTTCTCATTATTATCAATGTTGAAACTGTTATGCAGTGTTGTTTTTGACAACCATCTTAGATTTAGTCTTAGTCTTATGGACTAAAATGCTTATTAGTTTTAGTCAAATTTTAGTCACTTCTATATGTGATAGTTTTAGTCCAATTTTAGTCGACGAAAAGTCAAAAAGGTTTTAGTCTAATTTTAGTCAAAAAAGGGGAAAAAGTAGTCTTTTAACAAATTAATGTAGGTCAGTAAGTATTTTGCTGTTGGGTAGTGTCACTTATAAGTTGTGAAAATAGCAGATCTATAGTTCAACACAATGTGAGCTTCCGGATCGACTATTTTCACCAATAATTACAATAATGAAGGAATGGTTTTAGACATAAAAGACATATATTTGAAATACACCCATAGGTCCTCTTGCCGTTTGCGACCACCCTGTGTGCAAACTGCCGCCATCATGGTTAATCGTCTGTCTGTCTGAGTGACAACAATGTGACGTGTTGAGCACGTTGTGCGCTGCACTCCAGGTGGTTGGCGTAACCAAACAAGAATAGAATGCTAAAACGCTTGCCATACTAGCATGGCAAAGAGTATTTAATGTTAAAACTGCTTGCCATAGCGGCAAATACTTTTTAGGTTTTAATTGGCATGCACAATAAGCAGAAATGTCATGCATTTTAAACGTCTGACGGACCACCCACTAACATTTTCGTCTATTCTCGTCTCGTCAACGAAAACTCACACACATCTCGTCATGTTTTAGTCATCAACGAGCCATTTTTATCTCGTCATCGTCTCGTTATCGTCATGAAAAAAAGTGCCATCAACGAAATGATTTCGTCATCGTCATCGTTGACGAAAACAACACTGCTGTTATACACCTTAATATTTTTGTGGAAACTGCACACATCTTTTTTTAGGATTCTTTGATGTATAATAAGTTTAAAAGAACATCATTTTTTTTGTAATAATGCATTTACTGTCTTGATCAATTTTAAAGCATCCTTGCTGAATAATTTTTTTTTTTAAATCTAACTGACCCCAAACTTTTGAATGGTAGTGTGTATATTAGGAAAGAACATGACTTGAAAACAAATAATAGTATATTTATTGATAAATTAAGTTGAACCAAGATTAATAAATCCTGTAAAAATGGTTGTTCTTTGTTAGTTTACGATTCCTAATGCATGAACTAATTTGTGAACCTTATTGTAAACTGTAAACCATATATTTTAACAGGTCCTAAGATAAATTAATATTTATTTGATTTTATCAAAAAAAAAAACTTTATATACACTACCTATCCAAAGTTTTTGAACAGTAAGATTTTTTATGTTGTTTTTTTTTTAAGAAGGAAAGAATTTTGCTCACCAAGCCTGCATTTATTTGATCCAAAGTACAGCAACAACAGTAAGTTTTTGAAATATTTAAAATAGCTGTTTTCTATTTGAATATATTTAAAAAATGCGATTTATTCCTGTGATTTCAAAGCTGAATTATTAGCATAATTACTCTAGTCACGCGATCCTTCAGAAATCATTCTAATATTCTGATTTGCTGCTCAAAAAAACATTATTATTATTATTATTATGTTGAAAACATAATTTTTTCAGGGTTTTTTTTGATAATGAAAGTTCAGAAGAACAGCATTTATCTTATATTTTGCAACATTATAAATGTCTTTATCATCACTTTTGATCAATTTAAAGCATCCTTGCTAAATAAAACTATTAATTTCTATAATTTCTTTCCCAAAACTAAAAAAATATATACTTTGAATGGTATAGTGTATAAAGTTACAAAAGCTTTTTATTTCAGGTAAATGTACTTAACTGTTTTAAATATTAAAAATAATAATAGTAAAAAGTAATGGAGTGTTGACGCTGAAAAGTTAGCTTTGATAAACTACATTTTAAAATATATTCAAATAGAAAACAGTTATTTCAAATAGTAGAAATATTTCAAAATTGTACTGCTTTTGCTGTACTTTGGATCAAATAAATGCAGGCTTGATGAGAGGAAGAGACTTCTTTAAAAAACATTTAAAAATCCTACTGTTCAAAAACTTTTGACTGGTAGTTTTTATACAATGACCACTAAACTATCCTCCATCCCTGCTATCAAACACTGAGCTAGTTGATCTTGTATCTCTCTATTCTCTCTTTCCTCACACACAATCTCTTTATAAATTTGGTAATTAGCCGCATAATAAGCAGGATAATGTACAATCAGGAGGTCATTAATCACCAGCAATTAAGAACCGTGAGATCTTGTTATCCTAACAGTAAGAATCAGCCAATCATGATGAAGTTTCCAGACTAAGAATGTAAGTAGAAGTCAAAGGTCATACAAGTCTGGGGTGAAGGAGTCCTGGGCATTGATGAGGTTGTCAGAACTGATGTCATCCTCGCTGGCGGCCTTCCAGAGGGCACTGAGCTCAGCACGCATGTAGCGCCGCTGATGATACGTGTGCTCGTGGCAGGGTGGCATCTGCTTCACCGTGTTAATGTCTACGTCGATGTGGGTGGTGGGGTATGGAGAGTAGAGCACCTGCCGGTAGGGCAACACAAAGCTGCCTGTGGAGTCCTGGGAAAGAGAAAAGAGGGACTTTATAATACTATCACACAGTAAAGCCACCAGGGGTCCTTAATGATTATGGACCCAAGTCATTTAAGAATGAGCAGTAGTTATGAGTTTCCCGTGGAGGGACACTCAGGATACCTTAAGGAGGCCTTGAACAAAGAGACCGGTGTCATATTTAAATGAGCCGTCGGGATGACACAGTCGAGAGCACTTTCTTTCCGCAGGAGTGAGGAAGAGGCACAGCGTGAGCACGATCTACAAAAGGAAACATCATTATTTGTCTTTCATACTCATGTCCATGTGGGAAATGTGCACCTTATGTCGATGTGGGATGTGCACCTTATTGACTTTCTCAGGATTGCTGCCAACCACCATTGAACAGCCGCAAGTCTGTAGATGAGAGCTGATGGCCCTATGATAGAGAAGGATGGCAAACATTACGATCTAAACAACGAAAACAAGCAACTCAATTCAGATCATTGCCTTCTACTAAAGATGCAATACGTCTTACTTGTGTAAAAAGTCTTCGTGACAGCTGTCTCCAATATCATCATCATTGAGCACAGTGTCCTTTAGCTGTAACGAGGAAAATAATTTCTTTATGTGCTTCAGCGAGATGGAGAGAGACATTTAGTGTTTCAAAATTGTCAGGAAAAGATCTAATGTAATATTCACTAAGTGAGGATCTGTTCTAGTAAGGTTCATATTATACACCTGTGGGAACCAACCACCATTTTGTTTGTACAACGTGTTTATAAATGATAAATATTACAGTAGGAGTTGACCGATTATCGGCGCCGATATTAAGCATTTTTATGGTTATCGGTATCAGTCATTTTCAAAACCAGTTTGCCGATAAAATAAATTAAAAGTCTTTTTTTGTCAGAGCCCTTGTTATTCTTAGTTTTTCATTTTTACACTAGATATATATATCGGTTCAAAATATCGGTTATCGGTCTACTTCATCGGTTATAATCAGTATTGGAATCAGCCCTGAAAACACATATCGGTCAACCAACATAATACAGTACATCAAATTTAATAAATAGTACATTTATAAGTATTTACAATGTTCATTAATAGGTCAATGACATGATGCTAATTTAGTTACAAAAAATACATTAAAAATACAAATCTTATACTACCTGTCAAATGTTTTTGTTTTTAGATTTTTAAAGTTTTTTAAAGAATTATCTTCTGCTCACCAAGCCTGCATTTATTTGATCCAAAATACAGCAAAAGCAGTAATATTGTGAAATATGATTATTATTTTAAATAATTGCTTTCTGTTTGAATATATTTTAAAAAGCAATTTATTCTTGTGATCAAATCTAAATTTTCAGCATCATTATTTCATTCTTCAGTGCCACATGATCCTTCAGAAATCATTCTAATATGCTGATTTGCTGTTCAAGAGACATTTATTATTATTATTATTATCAACATTTAAATCAGTTCAGTGTAGAAGTATTAATTTCTAATTATAGAAATTAATACTTTTATTTAGAAAGGATGCTTTAAATTGATAAAAAGTGATGATAAAGACATTTATAATGTTACAAATGATTTCTATTTCAGATAAATGCTGTTCTTCTGAACTTTCTATTTATCAAAGAAACTTGAAAAAAAATCTACTCAACATAATTTTAGATTATTATTATTTTTAGAATATTATTATTAGAATATTAGAACGATTTTTAAAGAATCATGTGACTGGATTAATGGTGATAAAAATTTAGCTTTGAAAATCTCAGGAGTACATTTTTAAATATATTCAAATAGAAAACAGTTTTGGTTTGGAAGGCTTGGTGAGTAGATAAGATTTCTTTAAAAAACTTTTGACTGGTGTATATACAACGACTTGAAGACATTTCTTTAATGCTGTGATGCATAATTTTATTTTTCATAATTAAAATGAATTGTAATAGTTTTTAGGGGAACAAAAATGTAAATGCGAAACCACCCTGATTTTATAATGAAAAAAATTCTTAAATAATATTAAGTAGTTCGACATAATTTTTATTATTATTTCAGTGCTGCTCACTGTTTAACAGTCATATGGTTTAACCATAATGCAGAAAAATGTCAAAAATGTTGACTCTATTTTATTTTTTAATTTATTTAAAATGTATTATTTTTTGTTTATTTCATTGTATTTTTAGTTTGTCTTATTATTAATTATTGTATTAGTCATGTTTTGTTTCATTTATTGTATTAGTACTGTTTGATTTTATTTGTATTATTCTAAATAGTCATGGTTTAACCAACACGCAGAAAAATGCAAAAAATGCCGGCTCTATTTTATTTACTTTTTGGTTTATTTCATTGTATTTCAGTTTGTCTTATTATTAATTATTGTATTAGTAGTGTTTTGTTTTATTTGTTGTATTAGCACTTTTGTTTTTTTTTAACTGCTGTATTAGAACTGTTTTATTTTATTTGTATTATTCTACTTTATTTAGTTCATTTTATTATAAATCTGGCAGAAGCCTGGCTCACATCCAAATCTCCTCTCTCCTCATCATTTTTTTTATCTACTCTAAATTCTCACTGTGAACAAAAAAAAGTGTTTAAAGCTACTCAAAAATGTCAAAATACTCACCTCCACTTCCTCCGGTACACTGTGTTTCTTCATAGAAGTAAGAAGCTCCATTATGGGCACAATCTCAGATGACAACACAGAGATTATGTTGTAACCCTGAGATAAAACACACACAGATACATTACCAAATCTAACAAACAACTGCTGGATTACAAGTAGAAGATGCACAACTCTGAGCAAGCACCTTCTGCATGCAAATGCGTCCCTTGCGGATGATGTGTTTGAGTCTCTCCACACACACGCTGTGCAGTGGCAGGTAAAAGCTTAGCTCTGACTGCGGCAGGATGATTGACAGCGCGCAAGTGTTCTTATCACCCTTGAGCTCCCCGTCAAAAATCAGCGAGACTATGATGACTCCCTTTTCTGCCAAGACGAAGAACTTCACGTCCACTGCGCCACTCTCTGCACTTCGCAAAATCTCGCCGTTCAGCGTGTGATTGGCCAGAAACGTGACCTCTCCGTCGCTGAGCAGCGACAACCCCTGACCTTTGGGGGCCCAGATGTGCTGTACCCGAGGTCCCAGGATGTTGTCCCAGTAAGCGAAGGTCGCAGCCAGAACGGGACACCAGTCCTCAACCAGCACTTCAGTTTTCACCACACCAGGAGACTGCGGGGGACAGGCTGCAGACATGATGGCCACTCACACAGACCTACAGTCACTCTATTGTCAGTTTCACAATGCAGAAATCAGTGGTGACAAACAGATTGCAACATCCCTCTGCTGCTGCACTGCACCCATGCAATCTGTTGAAGAGGAAGAGAAAATACAGTGGAGAGGACTAGAAAGTGAAAACAGTGGCCTGACATGTAAACCAGGACAACGTAACGTTATAAAATTGCATTGTTGATTTCTAATTCGAAGCTTTTCGACTTCAGAATATATCACATTTGAGCCCAAATATCATAACATGTTATAGTCTTTACAGAGCTGCATGTATCTGTACATAACATACATCGAGCTAATCACTACACCACGGCATTCATGTACAAAACACGTCTGCATTAGGTTGAATTGTCGTGATAAATCAGTTGTTTTGTTGCCAGTATGTTACATATTCAGAATCCTACCTGTTATTGCTCAAAACAACAACACATTCGCCAACCCTTTTCCTGGTTTCCTGCTGTCATTAGGCTGAAGGCTGCGAAGAAGCGCGTTGCTGGAGCGCAGGGCACAGCGGCGCCCTCTGGCGGCTGAAGGAGTAATTTGATTACCCGACACCGGAGAGACCGGGGAGAAATTCAATTACCTCACGAGTCGTTTTGTCAAACCATCACTTTAGGCTGTGAGCTGTATTGAGGAAGATATCGCTATTGTATTATAGTATCGAACTGTGTTGCAGACTATTTGTAATTATATTAAATAGATTTTTGTTTACCATGCCCTGACACTAAATGGGGTTTCATAGCTACTTGAGTATGTTATTTAATATACACTATACTAGAGGCGTCAGTACAAAATAGTCATTTTTTGCTGTGCCCGACTTAATTGTTTTTGACGTGGAAACCTAACGACCTAAAGATAATTTCTCATGTGTCTATTTTCTGTTGGCTGCCAGTCAGTCAGAACAACCAACCCAATTCACGAATGAATCTTTTGATTTTTTTTTCTCTTTTTTTAGAATAAGGCTGAAATTGAATTAGCATATAATTCTTGCTGTTTCTACCATATGTTTACACTGCAGAAATAGTGAAGGTATAGTATGGTAGTGTGGTCATCATTAGATTCGCCATTTAACGTCTTAATCAATCCGCCATTTAGATGGAATCAGTGTTTTCACACCACTGAACCGAACGAAACTCGCATATTTTGCTGATTATTGCTGCTGAAAATGGTCAATTATTGTCATGTTTTGGGCTGAACCAATCTGTCGGACAGGGAAACAAATTTGGAGTACTATAGACTGCCAAAAGGAGTGCAAAAAACTGAGGAACAAAAGGTGTTTGTGTTTGGCCAAACTAAACCAGGATTTCCAGGGCAAGAATCTTGACAACATTTGTGTTTGTTCTTATCATTCCCGGTCAGGTAGGTAAAATGTTATGCTAATATCTTAATTAATACTGTTCGTAAGTATCTTTACCACCTGTTAACTTTAGTTTGTCCAAATATTGCACCCTTTCCAGCTTACTAAGTCCTTCTCTATATGATTTAGCACCTTCCCCACGTTGGTTTTGTGGTTTAGACAACATAAATTTGCAGAACAACGTATTCAGTAATACATAAACCGTGCTATCCATGCTGTTGTTTACATCTGAGTATCACTAGTATGGCTGAGCATCCGGGTAACTGACCAAATCGTGACGTAAGTGCAAACCCTCATTCGTACAGTTCATCAACTGAAAGAATCGTTTGGTGCACAGAGAGCTAAAAGAACCTTAGATGAAGAGGATTTTCACCTACAATCCACTGAAACAAACCTGAAAGTGCCTTGTATCGTTTGTCAGCAACACACATCTTTATTAAGTTAAACATCTGTAAGAGCAGCTTGTGAATGAGTCACTGCAGGTAAAGACATTTTCCAGCCGTTACATAAATACAATAATCCTTTATACTGCATGATACCATCATTGTACAATGGTATGCTACTAGAACAGCGGGCTAAACTAAGTTTATTTTGAGGCCAAAGCTGCTAAATGTATGAACAAATATAGTGGATTAGATGTAGAAAGTAGAGGGTTTGCATTTACGTCACCGTTTGGTCAATTACCCGGATTCACGGATATATTGGAGATACTCAGATGTAAACAACAGCATGGATTGCGCAGTTAATATACTACTGAATACATTGTTTTTCTAATTTATGGTGTCTAAACCACGGGGAAAAATGTGTGGAAGCTGCTAAATTACATAGAGAAGGGCTTAGTAAGCAGGAAAGGGAGTGATATTTTGACAAACTAAAGTTATAGGTGGTAAAGATACAGTGCTTTGTGAAAGTATTATACCCCTTCATTTTTTCATGTTTTGTTATATTGCTGCCTTATGTTATAAATGTTTTAAAATTATTTTTTCCATATCAATTTACACTCCATGCACCATAATGACAAAAAACTTGTCACAACTTCATAAATTTATTAAAAATAAAAAAAACTTAAATAAGTACATTGCATAAGTATTCATACCCTTAACTCAGTACTTAGCTGAAGCACCTTTACAGCAGTCTTTTTGGGTATGATGCAACAAGATTTGCACATCAACATTTAGCAATTATCTGTCATTCTTCTCCTCACCTCTTCATCTCTCAAGCTCTGTCAACTTGGATGGGGTCTGGTAGACATTTTCAGGTTTCTCCAAAAATGTTTAATGTGTTTAAGCCAAGGCTCTGGCGGGGTCACTCAAGGACATTCACAGAGTTGTCTGTAAGCCACTCTTGCTGTGTGCTTAGGATCGTTGTCCTATTGGAAGGTGAACCTTCTGCCCAGTCTGAGGTTCTGAATGCTCTGGACTGGACAATTGTTTTGGTGCATTGAGCTTTTCTACTACTCTGACAAGTCCCTCAGTCCCTGCCACTGAAAAACAGCCCCACAGCATGAGGCTGCTGCCAGCACACTTTACTTTTGAGATGGTACTCTGCAGGTGATGAGCAGTGCCAGGTTTCCTTCAAACAAGATGCTTGGAATAGAGCTTCATCAGACCACAGAACCTTGTTTCTCACAGTCTGAGGGTCTTCAGGTGTTTTTTTTTTTTTTTTTGCAAATTCCAAATATGTTTTCACATGTCTTCACTGAGGAGAGGATTGAGTCTTGCCACACCACCATAAAGCCCAGATCGGTGGAGTGTTGTTCCTATCTCCACATATGATCATGGAACTCAACTAGAGTAGCCATCAGGTTCTTGGTCACCACTCTAGCCAAGGCCCTTCTCAATCAATTGCTCAGTTCGGCCAAGAGGCCAGCTCTAGGAAGAGTCATGGTTGTTTCAAACTTC
Source organism: Garra rufa (assembly GCF_049309525.1). NCBI lineage: Eukaryota > Metazoa > Chordata > Actinopteri > Cypriniformes > Cyprinidae > Garra > Garra rufa. Next base: position 31,687,004 of record NC_133362.1, on the reverse strand, counting down.
TTCCTTTAAGGGTAATGGAGACTACATGCTTCTGTGAATCTTCAATGCATGAGAATTTTTTCTGAACTCTTCCCCAGATGTGTGGCTTGATGCAATCCTGTCTCTGAGCTCTACAGGCAGTTTTGTTTTACCTCAGGGCTTGGCTTTTGCTCTGATATGCATTTTTAGCTGTTAGATATTTTATTAAGATTGCACAGTTACAGTTAATATACTACTGAATACATTGTTTTTCTAATTTATGGTGTCTAAACCACGGGGAAAAACGTGTGGAAGCTGCTAAATTACATAGAGAAGGGCTTAGTAAGCAGGAAAGGGAGTGATATTTTGACAAACTAAAGTTATAGGTGGTAAAGATACAGTGCTTTGTGAAAGTATTATACCCCTTCATTTTTTTCATGTTTTGTTATATTGCTGCCTTATGTTATAAATGTTTTAAAATTCTTTTTTCCATATCAATCTACACTCCATGCACCATAATGACAAAAAACAGAATTGTCACAACTTCATAAATTTATTAAAAATAAAAAAAACTTAAATAAGTACATTGCATAAGTAGTCATACCCTTAACTCAGTACTTAGCTGAAGCACCTTTACAGCAGTCTTTTTGGGTATGATGCAACAAGATTTGCAAGATATTTTATTAAGATGTGTGTGCCTTACTAAATCATACCCATTCAACTGAATTTGCCACAGGTCAACTTCAGATAAGGGTATGAATACTTATGCAATGGAATCATATAAGTTTTAATACATTTGCAAAGATGATAAAAAAAAATGGCTTTGCCATTATGGTGTAGATTGATGTGGGGAAAAAAGTAATTTAAAGCGGTTTAACAAAATGTGAAAAAAATTATATAATATTTCACCTACCTGACCGGAAATGAATGTTGTCTAGATCCTAGTTAAGTTTGGCCAACCACAAATGCCTTTTGTTCCTCAGACAGTTTTGCACTCTTCGACCGATTAGTACAGCCCAGAACGTGACAATAATTGACCATTTTCCCAGCAGCAGTAATCAGCAAAATATTCAAGTTCCGTTTGTTTCAGTGGCATTGTTTGCATTCTTTGCCGCCAATATGGCCGATTGATGACACATAGTGAAAATATTCTGTACATTTATTTTGCATGGGTCATGAGAAAGTAGGTTGTAAAATTAAGTGCAGATATGAAATTAAATGAGGGAATTCACCTTTAGCTTAGCTCAAAAAGTATTGATGAAATGTCTCCTTTGAGACATTCACTCTTGGTCAGCTGCAGTATCACCCTCACGCTTAACCTCATCATCGGTTTGTGATACACACCATCCGGCCTTGTTGAACTGTTCCACTGATCTCAATTTTGTGGTTAAATACACCACTTGACCCTCACCACCTCGAACCACTATTGTTGGATGATATATATTGTGCTCTCGGTTTTCCATTACAATGCCACAAACCTCGTTGACTTATTGTGATGGCAGAGAGCAGAGAGAGAGACAGAGGCATTTCAGGTTGCCATGGCAACAGTAGTGAGAAGCAGCGTTAGCGACACTTTTAGGCGGCGCCTAGCAACCGTATCCATGCATCCAAAGGCCAGGTTACAAGACAGCACGGGAAGGAAATCATTTGTGCAGGCTTTTGTTAGAGCTGCTGCCTTCTGCTTGATTTGCTTGGCTACGTAATGTGTTAGAAATATAGCAACAAATTATTTGCAGCTCAGTACGGATGAGTGTGCTGCTTTGGTATTAGCGTGATGAAAAGCTGATTATGAGTGAGTCTTGATGAGTTTGTGTGTATGTGTGTGTGCGTTTCTGAACGTAACCTCCGCGCACACATGCTCTCTTCACTGATTAGGGCTCGCTGTGCTGATTAGCAGTTGTCATGTCTGCTCTTTACAGAGCCATTACATCTGCCAGAGTGATTTCGATTTCCCTCCACCCCATTCCTCATCCCATCATTCTGTGGTGTGGAAGAGTGGAGATGCACGGCTCCTGCTCGCCCCAGCCTGCACAGAGACGGGTAATGGGTTATTATTTCCAGAGCAGTCCTACTAATGCCATGGGTCTGAAAAGACTGTTATGTTAGCAGGCTGAAGCTCAAATTGAGCATGCCTTCAGCGGCAAAAAGTCCGAACAGAAGGACAAACCTGGCAAACCAACCCGTGGGGGATGGTTGTGTTGTGTGATGGTGTAACCGAAGCCACTTTAAAATATGAGAGAAGCTCCGAGATTTATGACTGGGGTTCAGCTGGTGACATGTTGTTCCCCTTTGTTTCTTATTTTGCTTATTTGGCAGGCAGATAGGCACCGCTGGCAAACCTTTAGTCTAAACTCATCCTTCTTCACCATCAATCAGAGTGAAAGATGCTTTTTATCTGAAGTGATTTACAGTACACCAACTGCTGGGACAGCCTCCCTGGAGTTTTGTCTGGGAACAGAGTGGGTGAAAGAAATCTTGCTGAAATAACTGCTGAACTGGGACTGTTCACAGCAGGGGTTCCCAGACTTTTTCAAGCTGTGACCCTACTAGAGAGGCATAATTATTCTCAAGAACCACCAAAAGCATTTTATAGTGAAATATGAAGGGAAAAGACCCATTTGTTCTCTCATTTTGTTCTTGTTTTTTATTTTCTGTGGTAGGCTGAGACTTCATTGCATTACCATAAACTATAAAAATGGGGCTCATTATCAACAAAGACGTGAGTATGAGGTATACAGAAAAAGAGAATATATTTTTGCTTTTCTGGTTGCACAGCATGTAAGAGCAGCCTAATGGCTTTAATGGAGTAATGATTCAGTTCAGTAGGTGAGTCATTTGTTAATTTAGTAGCTTCTTTGACAAATTTGTTGTGTTTATTCTGCGAATGATTCAAACTCAAAGTTTGTGAGTCATACAGAATGATTAATTAAAACAAGTAGCTCATTAGATTCAAATGCTTGTGAATCGGACTGCCCAGCACTGTGTTTTTGTTAGTGGTGGGCCGTTATCGGCGTTAACGTGCTGCGTTAACGTGAGACTCATATCGCGCGATAAAAAAAATATCGCCGTTAATCTATTCTCAAAGTTGGGTTGGGAGCTGGGTCTAAACTACATAAGCTGTGATGACTTTCACCTTGATATTTTAGCGCGGATGACGTATATCTAGTTGAATTGCAATGTAGGGGGCGAGAACGAGTCTTCAACTTCTGTGAAATTACCACATCAAATGAGACGTGCAAACATGGATGCAGCTATGAAGCCGCTTCAGGGCAGGTGCGTGCGTTGCTAGACCCTTTTTACTGGGGCACGTGCCCCAGTGAAAATCTGCTGTGGCCCAGTAAAATCTCAAGTTTGAGTTATAATTTACTTTGATAATCCCGAAATAAAGACATTAAACTATATGCAACAACTGAATTGACGCTTCTAAAAGCAACGCAGTTTATTGGAAGACTATGCACGCAGATAGGCTATCCATACCCGCGCGCCTGTGTATTTTACTGGAACGCGCACGTCGTACAGCCTTTTGCGCAGAAGTACTTGGTTACACAAGTTTGTATAGTTAATTGTGTTGTAAATGCAATTGTCAAGCAGTTTGTAATGCATTTTGGAAACAGGAGATGAGCGCCTGGTCTAATGCGCCACCTGGCTTGAGAAACCCGTTCTCAAAGACTTACTTTTAGTCATTATTTGGGTAGCACACATATTCTGAATGCCTTCAGCAGAATTTAAATTAGCCATTTTAATCTAGATTAATCTAGATTAATTTCAAGATTTAATCTAGATTAATCTAGATTAAAAAAATTAATCTATGCCCACCCCTAGTTTTTGTTAACTTTTTGTTGTCACAATACAATAAAAATGTCTTACAATACTGTTCCCTATGGTGGCCGAGAGAGCTCAACGTGCTGCAACTTAAGAAAACACATGCAAACAGAAAAAAACGACAACAAATTAAGACAACATCTTCATCAGTTTGACAACACAGGCGCTGCAAATCCTCGCAACGCAAACACAAATACAGAAACGCGCTGCAAACACACAAACGTGCTGCAAACACACAAACACGCTGCAAACACAGGAACGCGCTGCAGAAATGTTTCAGGGGGACCTCAAAAAGTGACGAACCCATCTGGGACCTGATGCTTCATAAATTATTTATCAATCGTAATTCAACGCTGACTTTTTAGCATGCATTTGACCGAATTGTCTGCTTTTGTCTTTATTTCCGATTACGTAAGTCTCTTATACTTTATACTTATATAATGGCTAATATTTTTCATTAAAACTGACATTTAACAAAAAAGGCAGAGTTGTGCTTGTCATGTTTCATTTTATTATACATTGAGTAAAGATGTATTATACACAGTGCACATATAGCTTAAATCGCATATTAATATGTTTTATTACTTTTAAAATGAGTACAAAAAGAGTTGTGGTTTATATTAAAAGGAAGTGATATCAAACACAAAGAGGCAGTGGTGTTTGATATCACTTCCTTTTATTGTAATTGTTTTGTAACGCGTTGCATGAACCACATTTTTGTCGCTATTAATAAGTTTAACGTTAAATGAAACGGAAAAGAGCCAATGCTGTTTGATATAATATTTCGTTTCACTGTAATGTTGTACATTCCCTGAACTACGTTTTTGCTGCTATTAATATGTTTAAATGAAAACGAAAAGAGGCAGAGGTGGTTGATATCATATTTCGTCTTATTGTAAATACATACAGTGAAGCAGTGAAGATAACCGGAGTAGAAAAGGCGAGCTGACTGACGTTACCAAGTACACTGCTGTTCCATTTGCAGAATTACAGGACTCGCATCCTCACGTCCTCGGGAGTTCGTACTTCCAAACTTCCAAGTCCGAACTATGAAGGACGCAAGTCCGAACTTTGCGTACTTGGTATTGAGAAACGGCTTATTTGTTCAGTGGCTGTTGGTCAGAGCAGAGGTGTTGTCGGTGAACTATCACCTTTTAGTTCACCGATAACACCTCTGCTCTGACCAACAGCCACTGAACAAATAAACAGGTCCCAGATGGGTTCGTCACTTTTTGAGGTCCCCCTGAAACATTTCCGTTGTAGTCCGTGCTATTTGCAGCGCGTTCCTGTGTTTGCAGTGCGTTTGTGTGTTTGCAGTGCGTTTGTGTGTTTGCAGCGCGTTCCTGTGTTTGCAGTGCGTTCCTGTGTTTGCAGCGCGTTCCTGTGTTTGCAGCGCGTTTGTGTGTTTGCAGCGCGTTTGTGTGTTTGCAGCGCGTTTGTGTGTTTGCAGTGCGTTTGTGTGTTTGCAGCGCGTTCCTGTGTTTGCAGCGCGTTTGTGTGTTTGCAGCGCGTTTGTGTGTTTGCAGTGCGTTCCTGTGTTTGCAGTGCGTTTGTGTGTTTGCAGCGCGTTTGTGTGTTTGCAGCGCGTTTGTGTGTTTGCAGTGCGTTTGTGTGTTTGCAGCGCGTTTGTGTGTTTGCAGCGCGTTCCTGTGTTTGCAGCGCGTTTGTGTGTTTGCAGCGCGTTTGTGTGTTTGCAGCGCGTTCCTGTGTTTGCAGCGCGTTTGTGTGTTTGCAGCACGTTTGTGTGTTTGCAGTGCGTTTGTGTGTTTGCAATGCGTTTGTGTGTTTGCAGCACGTTTGTGTGTTTGCAGTGCGTTTGTGTGTTTGCAGCACGTTTGTGTGTTTGCAGCACGTTTGTGTGTTTGCAGTGCGTTTGTGTGTTTGCAATGCGTTTGTGTGTTTGCAGCACGTTTGTGTGTTTGCAGTGCGTTTGTGTGTTTGCAGCACGTTTGTGTGTTTGCAGCACGTTTGTGTGTTTGCAGCACGTTTGTGTGTTTGCAGTGCGTTTGTGTGTTTGCAGCACGTTTGTGTGTTTGCAGCACGTTTGTGTGTTTGCAATGCGTTTGTGTGTTTGCAGCACGTTTGTGTGTTTGCAGCACGTTTGTGTGTTTGCAATGCGTTTGTGTGTTTGCAGCACGTTTGTGTGTTTGCAGTGCGTTTGTGTGTTTGCAGTGCGTTTGTGTGTTTGCAGCGCGTTCCTGTGTTTGCAGCGCATTTGTGTGTTTGCAGCGCGTTCCTGTGTTTGCAGCGCGTTCCTGTGTTTGCAATGCGTTTGTGTGTTTGCAGCGCGTTCCTGTGTTTGCAGCGCGTTTGTGTGTTTGCAGCGCGTTTGTGTGTTTGCAGCGCGTTCCTGTGTTTGCAGTGCGTTTGTGTGTTTGCAGCGCGTTCCTGTGTTTGCAATGCGTTTGTGTGTTTGCAGCACGTTTGTGTGTTTGCAGTGCGTTTGTGTGTTTGCAGCGCGTTCCTGTGTTTGCAATGCGTTTGTGTGTTTGCAGCACGTTTGTGTGTTTGCAGTGCGTTTGTGTGTTTGCAGCGCGTTCCTGTGTTTGCAGCGCGTTCCTGTGTTTGCAGCGCGTTTGTGTGTTTGCAGCGCGTTCCTGTGTTTGCAGCGCGTTTGTGTGTTTGCAGCGCGTTTGTGTGTTTGCAGTGCGTTTGTGTGTTTGCAGTGCGTTTGTGTGTTTGCAGCGCGTTTGTGTGTTTGCAGCGCGTTTGTGTGTTTGCAGCGCGTTTGTGTGTTTGCAGCGCGTTTGTGTGTTTGCAGCGCGTTTGTCTGTTTGGAGCGCGTTTGTGTGTTTGGAGCGCGTTTGTGTGTTTGCAGCGCGTTCCTGTGTTTGCAGTGCGTTTGTGTGTTTGCAGCGCATTTGTGTGTTTGCAGCGCGTTCCTGTGTTTGCAGCGCGTTCCTGTGTTTGCAGTGCGTTTGTGTGTTTGCAGCGCATTTGTGTGTTTGCAGCGCGTTCCTGTGTTTGCAGCGCGTTTGTGTGTTTGCAGCGCGTTCCTGTGTTTGCAGTGCGTTTGTGTGTTTGCAGCGCATTTGTGTGTTTGCAGCGCGTTCCTGTGTTTGCAGCGCGTTCCTGTGTTTGCAGTGCGTTTGTGTGTTTGCAGCGCATTTGTGTGTTTGCAGCGCGTTCCTGTGTTTGCAGCGCGTTCCTGTGTTTGCAGTGCGTTTGTGTGTTTGCAGCGCGTTTGTGTGTTTGCAGCGCGTTCCTGTGTTTGCAGCGCGTTTGTGTGTTTGCAGCGCGTTTGTGTGTTTGCAGCGCGTTTGTGTGTTTGCAGTGCGTTTGTGTGTTTGCAGCGCGTTCCTGTGTTTGCAGCGCGTTTGTGTGTTTGCAGCGCGTTTGTGTGTTTGCAGCGCGTTTGTGTGTTTGCAGTGCGTTTGTGTGTTTGCAGCGCGTTCCTGTGTTTGCAGCGCGTTTGTGTGTTTGCAGCGCGTTTGTGTGTTTGCAGTGCGTTCCTGTGTTTGCAGTGCGTTTGTGTGTTTGCAGCGCGTTTGTGTGTTTGCAGCGCGTTTGTGTGTTTGCAGTGCGTTTGTGTGTTTGCAGCGCGTTCCTGTGTTTGCAGTGCGTTCCTGTGTTTGCAGCGCGTTCCTGTGTTTGCAGCGCGTTTGTGTGTTTGCAGCGCGTTTGTGTGTTTGCAGCGCGTTTGTGTGTTTGCAGTGCGTTTGTGTGTTTGCAGCGCGTTCCTGTGTTTGCAGCGCGTTTGTGTGTTTGCAGCGCGTTTGTGTGTTTGCAGTGCGTTCCTGTGTTTGCAGTGCGTTTGTGTGTTTGCAGCGCGTTTGTGTGTTTGCAGCGCGTTTGTGTGTTTGCAGTGCGTTTGTGTGTTTGCAGCGCGTTCCTGTGTTTGCAGCGCGTTTGTGTGTTTGCAGCGCGTTTGTGTGTTTGCAGCGCGTTTGTGTGTTTGCAGTGCGTTTGTGTGTTTGCAGCGCGTTCCTGTGTTTGCAGCGCGTTTGTGTGTTTGCAGCGCGTTTGTGTGTTTGCAGTGCGTTCCTGTGTTTGCAGTGCGTTTGTGTGTTTGCAGCGCGTTTGTGTGTTTGCAGCGCGTTTGTGTGTTTGCAGTGCGTTTGTGTGTTTGCAGCGCGTTCCTGTGTTTGCAGCGCGTTTGTGTGTTTGCAGCGCGTTTGTGTGTTTGCAGTGCGTTCCTGTGTTTGCAGTGCGTTTGTGTGTTTGCAGCGCGTTTGTGTGTTTGCAGTGCGTTCCTGTGTTTGCAGTGCGTTTGTGTGTTTGCAGCGCGTTCCTGTGTTTGCAGTGCGTTTGTGTGTTTGCAGCGCGTTTGTGTGTTTGCAGTGCGTTTGTGTGTTTGCAGCGCGTTCCTGTGTTTGCAGCGCGTTTGTGTGTTTGCAGCGCGTTTGTGTGTTTGCAGTGCGTTCCTGTGTTTGCAGCGCGTTTGTGTGTTTGCAGCGCGTTTGTGTGTTTGCAGCGCGTTTGTGTGTTTGCAGTGCGTTCCTGTGTTTGCAGTGCGTTTGTGTGTTTGCAGCGCGTTTGTGTGTTTGCAGTGCGTTCCTGTGTTTGCAGTGCGTTTGTGTGTTTGCAGCGCGTTCCTGTGTTTGCAGTGCGTTTGTGTGTTTGCAGCGCGTTTGTGTGTTTGCAGCGCGTTTGTGTGTTTGCAGTGCGTTTGTGTGTTTGCAGTGCGTTCCTGTGTTTGCAGTGCGTTTGTGTGTTTGCAGCGCGTTTGTGTGTTTGCAGTGCGTTCCTGTGTTTGCAGTGCGTTTGTGTGTTTGCAGCGCGTTCCTGTGTTTGCAGCGCGTTCCTGTGTTTGCAGCGCGTTCCTGTGTTTGCAGCGCGTTTGTGTGTTTGCAGCGCGTTTGTGTGTTTGCAGCGCGTTCCTGTGTTTGCAGCGCGTTTGTGTGTTTGCAGCGCGTTTGTGTGTTTGCAGCGCGTTTGTGTGTTTGCAGTGCGTTTGTGTGTTTGCAGCGCGTTCCTGTGTTTGCAGCGCGTTTGTGTGTTTGCAGTGCGTTTGTGTGTTTGCAGCGCGTTCCTGTGTTTGCAATGCGTTTGTGTGTTTGCAGCACGTTTGTGTGTTTGCAGTGCGTTTGTGTGTTTGCAATGCGTTTGTGTGTTTGCAGCACGTTTGTGTGTTTGCAGTGCGTTTGTGTGTTTGCAGCACGTTTGTGTGTTTGCAGCACGTTTGTGTGTTTGCAGTGCGTTTGTGTGTTTGCAATGCGTTTGTGTGTTTGCAGCACGTTTGTGTGTTTGCAGTGCGTTTGTGTGTTTGCAGCACGTTTGTGTGTTTGCAGCACGTTTGTGTGTTTGCAGCACGTTTGTGTGTTTGCAGTGCGTTTGTGTGTTTGCAGCACGTTTGTGTGTTTGCAGCACGTTTGTGTGTTTGCAATGCGTTTGTGTGTTTGCAGCACGTTTGTGTGTTTGCAGCACGTTTGTGTGTTTGCAATGCGTTTGTGTGTTTGCAGCACGTTTGTGTGTTTGCAGTGCGTTTGTGTGTTTGCAGTGCGTTTGTGTGTTTGCAGCGCGTTCCTGTGTTTGCAATGCGTTTGTGTGTTTGCAGCGCGTTCCTGTGTTTGCAGCGCGTTCCTGTGTTTGCAATGCGTTTGTGTGTTTGCAGCGCGTTCCTGTGTTTGCAGCGCGTTTGTGTGTTTGCAGCGCGTTTGTGTGTTTGCAGCGCGTTCCTGTGTTTGCAGTGCGTTTGTGTGTTTGCAGCGCGTTCCTGTGTTTGCAATGCGTTTGTGTGTTTGCAGCACGTTTGTGTGTTTGCAGTGCGTTTGTGTGTTTGCAGCGCGTTCCTGTGTTTGCAATGCGTTTGTGTGTTTGCAGCACGTTTGTGTGTTTGCAGTGCGTTTGTGTGTTTGCAGCGCGTTCCTGTGTTTGCAGCGCGTTCCTGTGTTTGCAGCGCGTTTGTGTGTTTGCAGCGCGTTCCTGTGTTTGCAGCGCGTTTGTGTGTTTGCAGCGCGTTTGTGTGTTTGCAGTGCGTTTGTGTGTTTGCAGTGCGTTTGTGTGTTTGCAGCGCGTTTGTGTGTTTGCAGCGCGTTTGTGTGTTTGCAGCGCGTTTGTGTGTTTGCAGCGCGTTTGTCTGTTTGGAGCGCGTTTGTGTGTTTGGAGCGCGTTTGTGTGTTTGCAGCGCGTTCCTGTGTTTGCAGTGCGTTTGTGTGTTTGCAGCGCATTTGTGTGTTTGCAGCGCGTTCCTGTGTTTGCAGCGCGTTCCTGTGTTTGCAGTGCGTTTGTGTGTTTGCAGCGCATTTGTGTGTTTGCAGCGCGTTCCTGTGTTTGCAGCGCGTTTGTGTGTTTGCAGCGCGTTCCTGTGTTTGCAGTGCGTTTGTGTGTTTGCAGCGCATTTGTGTGTTTGCAGCGCGTTCCTGTGTTTGCAGCGCGTTCCTGTGTTTGCAGTGCGTTTGTGTGTTTGCAGCGCATTTGTGTGTTTGCAGCGCGTTCCTGTGTTTGCAGCGCGTTTGTGTGTTTGCAGCGCATTTGTGTGTTTGCAGCGCGTTCCTGTGTTTGCAGCGCGTTCCTGTGTTTGCAGTGCGTTTGTGTGTTTGCAGCGCGTTCCTGTGTTTGCAGCGCGTTCCTGTGTTTGCAGTGCGTTTGTGTGTTTGCAGCGCATTTGTGTGTTTGCAGCGCGTTCCTGTGTTTGCAGCGCGTTTGTGTGTTTGCAGCGCGTTCCTGTGTTTGCAGTGCGTTTGTGTGTTTGCAGCGCATTTGTGTGTTTGCAGCGCGTTCCTGTGTTTGCAGCGCGTTCCTGTGTTTGCAGTGCGTTTGTGTGTTTGCAGCGCATTTGTGTGTTTGCAGCGCGTTCCTGTGTTTGCAGCGCGTTTGTGTGTTTGCAGCGCATTTGTGTGTTTGCAGCGCGTTCCTGTGTTTGCAGCGCGTTCCTGTGTTTGCAGTGCGTTCCTGTGTTTGCAGCGCGTTCCTGTGTTTGCAGTGCGTTTGTGTGTTTGCAGCGCGTTTGTGTGTTTGCAGCGCGTTTGTGTGTTTGCAGCGCATTTGTGTGTTTGCAGCGCGTTCCTGTGTTTGCAGCGCGTTTGTGTGTTTGCAGCGCATTTGTGTGTTTGCAGCGCGTTCCTGTGTTTGCAGCGCGTTCCTGTGTTTGCAGTGCGTTCCTGTGTTTGCAGCGCGTTCCTGTGTTTGCAGTGCGTTTGTGTGTTTGCAGCGCATTTGTGTGTTTGCAGCGCGTTCCTGTGTTTGCAGCGCGTTTGTGTGTTTGCAGCGCGTTCCTGTGTTTGCAGTGCGTTTGTGTGTTTGCAGCGCATTTGTGTGTTTGCAGCGCGTTCCTGTGTTTGCAGCGCGTTCCTGTGTTTGCAGTGCGTTTGTGTGCTTGCAGCGCATTTGTGTGTTTGCAGCGCGTTCCTGTGTTTGCAGTGCGTTTGTGTGTTTGCAGCGCGTTCCTGTGTTTGCAGTGCGTTTGTGTGTTTGCAGTGCGTTTGTGTGTTTGCAGCGCGTTTCTGAGTTTGCAGAGCGTTTCCGTATTTGTGTTTGCGTTGCGAGGATTTGCAGCGCCTGTGTTGTCAAACTGATGAAGATGTTTTCTTAATTTGTTGTCGTTTTTTTCTGTTTGCATGTGTTTTCTTGTTTGCAGCGCGTTGAGCTCTCTCGGCCACCGTATATTCCAGCTAAAGTACAACAATACATAGTATAGTATCGTGATACCATGCAGTATTGTTAATTAAAAACTCAAATCTACAGAATGAACCAAATTTTCATAAATACGTATGCTTTACATTGATGTATGGTTTGTTAGGATAGGATAATATTTGGTCGAGATACAACTGTTTGAAAATCAAGAATCTGAGGGTGCAAAAAATCTAAATATTGAGAAAATCGCCTTTAAAGTTGTCCAAATAAAGTTCTTAGCAATACATATTACTAATCAATAATTAAGTTTTGATATATTTACGGTAGGAAATTAACAAAATATCTTCATGGAACATGATCTTCACTTAATATCCTTATGATTTTTGGCATAAAAGAAAAATCGGTAATTTTGACCCTTACAATATATTTTGGCTATTGCTACAAATATCCCCATGCTACTTAAGATTGGTTTTATGGTCCAGGGTCACATATATGTAAATGAAAACAGACGATATTTTCCTCTGAATACTTTATTAATAAGAATGAATGACTGGCTATTGTTACCAATCAAATGAACACAGTGTAGTATAAATTCATCGGAGCACTGTAAAATAGCACAGAAGCTGCATTAGCTGACATTTAGATGTGGTATTAAAGAGATAGTTCACTCAAAAATGAAAATTCTGCTATTAATTATTCAGCCTCATGTTGTTCCCAACCCCTACGACCTTTGTTCATCTTCAGAACATAAATTAAGATTTTTTTTTTTGATGAAATCTGAGAGCTTTCTGACCCTCCATAGACAGCAAAGGTACTACCACGGTCAAAGCCCAAAAACATCGTAAGGACGTTGTCACAATAGTCCATGTGACATCAGTGGTTCAACCTTAATTTTAATATAGTTATGAGAAGAATTTCTGTGTGCAAAAAAAAACTAAAATAACATCTTTATTCAATGATTTCTTCTCTGCCAGGACAGTCAGCCGCCGTTATCAAGAGAGCATTTGCACTGCAGTGTCAATTGCATAAATAAGGTATGAGATTAATGTTTTAAATATAAAACTGAATGTAGAAATATGAAATGCTTGGAGGGGAGTAATTATATGCCTACTTTTAAATGGGGAAAAAAAAAACGGCAATAGGTAGCAGTAAGCCTTAATGATTGAGTCACTGAATCATTTATTCAAATGATTTGTTCAAAATGAATGATTTATTCAAGTACAAAGCCAAATGACAGTTTTTTTGTATGACTATAAATCATTCATTTGCTCAATTTGTTCAAAATCACAGATTCATTCAGAAATTAAACAAAATGAGTGTTGCTTAAGGAAGCACAACTGTTAAGTTTTAAAAACTTTTCATAGGTGAAATAAAGCTAAAACAGAAATACTGATAATGTTGTGTCTCAAATGTCATTTAATATTACCTTTTTGTTTATTGAACTTACATGTGCAATCGTGCTGATATTCGGAAAAACGTTTAAAAAATACAGTGGCATCGCCAGTATTTTTTAAACTTTAGTATTGCGATACTATATTACCAGTATCCGCCTTATTTTTTTCCCGTAAGAGTGGGCAAAGCTATTTGTAAATTTTATGGGTCTGGCTTCCAGTCACATCTACGTCCAACAATTTTTAGCTGTACAAAACAGTTTGTTTTGCTGCTTGCACATTGGTGTGTCTTACCATGTTATTTTAATGTATTATCTTAATTATGAACACAGTGGTTTGTAGTGCAAACAGTTTTACCGTTTACTGCACGTTGTTATTCTTCTCGTTATTTCCCTATAGCGGCTAATGCACCGGAAGTCTTGCCCACAGGCTTACTTCTGCATTTAAGAATACTGTGTAACCCTAGTTGTTTGTTATATGTAAAGTCAAGTGTCACCGTTTTCAGGTCCAAATGCTCTATCATATCTTGAACTGCACGCTTAATAATTAAAAGATTGTGATTTCTGATTCAAACACCCACGTGACTTATTTCTAAATCACAATGATTTGGCCATATCTATTAATCCTTTGACAATGGCATACCAAAACATTCAGATCTTTGCTCACGCTGACTGACAGAGAGAAAGCAGTTAATGTGTTTAGGTATGAAACAGCTTCACAAACAGTTTTTTCAAACACACAGTATTATTTCTTATTTCTCATTCATATTATCACAGAAGTACTGGAATAAGTTTATAGTTTGGATATGAATACTTATGTAGCGATCAAAATAAAGTAAATCTCCTTTTGAAAGTAATTGGTGCTTTATATTTCGATTATGTTGATTGTATCGCCTCTGGGCGGCAACAAGTGATTGTTAAAAATGTATCATTAATGTGTCATTAAATCATTCACTCAAGAGATGAATTCAAAAACGCTGATTGATCCACTAATGAAACAAGTGAAGTATGCGCGAGTCATTGAATCATTTAATCAAACCATCATTCTAATTATTTAAACCATTTTAAACAAAACTTTTGTCACAGCCTTTAGTAAATGACATGTTATTTTGTTTAGTTCAGATACGTGGGAGAAACATGATCTTCATTTAAGACCAAAAAAATGTGATTCTCAAGTTATCCAGAATCATGCAGCTCTAATCAGATCCCAAAAGCAAACAGCGAACAGCTCTGCTACTGATAAACATAATCATAACCTTTATCTCCACAATAAAATCTCAGATGGCTAGACAGTGATTTATCTTTAAAGTTTATTGTTAAAATTTTGGTGTACGGGATACAATGATTCAGAGACACAGTGCTATAAATAAATAGCACTCATAAACAGCTTGTGAGATAGCGACACACTTCTGGTGCTTCGTGAAAAATATGTACGGTAAGTTATGCCCAATTCAAATTTGATTTTGAGTGCTTTTATTATTCATTTTCCTGACATATGAACAAACCATCAGTTTTACACTTTGCAGTCCACAGTTTGAACGCCCTGCAAGTTGTCGAAAGGATATTTTTTGGCTAAATTAATTCAAGGTATGTCTGAATAATTAAAGTTTAAGTGTTTGAAGTAATATTTGATTTTATAAATTACTCTTCTTGGGGATTACTGATGTGCTGAGGTCGTTCTAATATGTTTGTCTCTCTCTTGCATTTTCTTTTGCGTAGCAGACGTTTCCCCAAGTCCATCCTGAAGCAAGCCTTTATGCATCAGTTCTTGATACTTTAATGTGACTCTGAGGAAGACTCATTCACATAGAAAAGTGGCCCCTGCTCATATTTTCACCCCAAACGCATCCTGACAGAACACTGCAAGGTCAAGCACTCACCACAGAGCACCATGTAGTCATATGATGATGACGCACACTCCAACACACTTGTGTAAAAGCAACTTCTTTTGTTTCAGTTAGTGAGTCATAGACATGGACATGATTAGTTCAGGTATATTTAGAAGCTTTTGATTGAGTAGCAAAACAAGCTTATAAAGACCAGCAAACCTTCAGGGTACTTTAAGGCAGTGTTAGTGTGGCACATAAAGGTTAACGGTTTGGCCTGCAGTTTCTTTAAAACATCTGGACTACTTTTAGCACCGAGGACAAAAAGTAGTATCCTGAGCCACATAGTCTAGATGGAAAACTCTGTCCTTGCACTTGTGTGTAACACGATCAATCTAAAGCACTTTAAGTGGAGGAAAGACTTTAAAATAATAATCTGTTTGGATAGGCTAAATTTAATTTAGTGTAGTGCTTATATCAAATACGATTTTTAGCCATCCGTCTTTCCTTTTTACAATTGAGTTAAGATAGAGTCGGGAAGAAATATAGTATAAATATAGCTTCAAGTCGCAATATACGAGGTCTAACTTGAACAGCAAGAAGTAGGTAATTAAATGCTTAGATGTAAGACAACTGACATGAAGATTTGGAATGAGGAATTTAAAAATGACACTTGTAGAATAACGGATCATATAACACAACAGACAAAATCAAACATCAACTTAGGCCTTTATGTATTGAAAAAAACAAAACACTTAGCAAAAGAGGAGGAGTCCTTTGTATTGAGTACAAAAAAAGAAGCAATATGAATGTACTACAGATAAATACAGACAGATGAGTGTAAGTTTCTCATCAAAAAAATCAAACATGAACTCACTCAGAGAAGCAATGTGAAATATTCCAAGAATATTTTAAATACTCCTGCCGGACCAATTTAGATTAACTGTACTAAGTAAGAATCAATAGAGCTTTAGGAGCATTGCGCTTGTACACCTGAATCAAGGAGGTCAATAACACCAGGAGAAAGCTATCAGTTAGAAATCCCATTAATTTCAGTGGCAGTTGCTTGCCTGGCATGTGACCACCTGGAAATATGCAATTTGAAGTCTGCCATTGCTCATGGGAACTCCATTTTAATACCGTTTTTGAGCCCGTTTTTTTACTCTGGAGAAATAGGAAAATAACATCACGACAACATTGATTTGTTGATCACACCACAAGTACATGCACAATCCCAAAGCCTTCACTGGTGACGATCCCGAGATGTGACGTCAAAGGAAGCAGACAGGGACAAATAAATTTGTCCATTTCATGCTTTTAAGAGCTCTAAAAAGGGTCACCACCAAGTCAACTACTGTACTATAATGGAATACTTGCTATTTATATGTTTGCTTGAAGAAACTTAGTCACTACTTGAGCTGTCCTTTTTAGTTTTTTTTTTTTTTTGCAATTCAGATGTTTTTTGAGATGCCACATTTTACAAAAAATATCAAACAAAGGCGATTTATGCTTCATGAGAAGCTGGATATGTGTGTAAAATAGAGAAGAAGTTATAACTGCATGAAATAAAATAAATATAAGAAGCACCAGAAGCAATAAGGCTAACAAGGTGTAGGGTCACGTCTATTTGAGACGGGCAAGAATGTGATTTGAGATGACAGTAACACTTATCAAGCTGTACGATTTATATTTATTTTCTTTGGAAAATATAACCAGATATTTAGTATGTAAAAACATTTGAGCAGCATTTGACAGAACATAAGAAAAGAAAAGAACGTTTTCACACAGTTCCACAGACTTCCACTGAGTCACAAATACAGCCCCTGGAACCCACAATGTCAAACGGCTTCTTGCATTTTAACATCTTTACAACAAAATGGCAGAAAACTCTCCGGTTCCCCTGGAGGTTCTGCTAAGAAGAGGATGTCCCAGGAGAACAGGAATTCTGAGCAAAACCAAACACTTCACAACACAGCACTGCCGAGGCTTTTTCCAGTAGATACTTTGCTTATTGGGGAAGACAACTTGAGTTTTTGCAGCGTTTTGAAAGGTAATTGTAATGTATCTGTAAATAGATATATTCATATATATATATAGAAATATACCATTCTCTCCCACAAATATGAAATATATACAACAACTTGAACTTATTCACGTCTACACTGTCCAGGTAATGCTTTCCACAGATGAAGCATCGCAGAAGACGCGCATTATACGGTTTGGCGTTTTTCTTTTTCTTTCTCTTTTCATTGGGATAGCACATGTAAACTCTCATGATTAAATACATCCTTTGCATGTTTTGCAGCACAGATACCCAAAGACTGACAAAGTCCAACAGACACGCATACGCAACCATGCAACCCCTGAAATCCTCGGTCATATATAAAAAGTTTAGATCATCTTCATGTTGACTCGTCTGGGCCCGCTTGTTTCTGTAAGTTCTGAGTTTGCGCCTTTCCGCTTTCGTGGGACGTACTGAATGTCCACGCTACCTCTGTGCTTCCCTTTGCCACGGCTCCATGCAAACAACAACAAGAAACAGAACAAGACGACACCCAGGAAGCTGAGGCAGCCCATTGCGGTGGAGACCAGGATGGTGGTGAAGTCCAGCACCACCCTGATGGTGTACTCCTCCGTGCCATTAATCAGGGAACTGTTGTAGTCGGAGTCGAACAGAAAGCTGCGGTTGGCGTAAAGGGCTCTGTCCCTGATTCCCGAGGTTTTAACAGCGAGTGTGATGGACAGAGTGGCATTGCCCGCTGGGTTCGATGCCACACATACATACATGCCGCTATCCTGAGGCTCTGCCATGCGGAACTCAAGTGAGCCGTTGCTGTGGACGACCATTCTTCCTGTACTCTTCGTGGTAATGTGCCGCCTGTGAGGTGTTAGCCATGACACAGAAGGAGGTGGAGCACCATCCGCACTGCAGTATAGCCAAGCTCTCTGTCCTTCTTCTGCTTGTGACGGGTAAGTTGCCATGGAGACAACCCTGGGTTTGGTGCAAATAACGTAGCGAGAGATCTGGGTTTCCATCAGGTCCCTAAGAGGCTTCCCAGCCAAGGGAGCAGGAGCACTACATTCAGGTTGAACCTCACCATACAGCAAAGGTTGAGTCCTCTCCAGGAGCCAGCGTAGACGACAGTCGCACACTAACGGGTTCTGACCAATCAGAAGAGTCTGCAGGGCCTCAGAAGCAGGAAAAACACTCCTCTCGAGTGTGGAGAGACGGTTGTAACAAAGGTCAAGAAGGCGCAGTGAGGAGGCTCCTTGAAAGGCTTGGGGTTCCACGTTGAGCAGGTTAGACTGTCGCACACGTATGACTTCCAGCCGGTCCATTCCTCGCAACCACCCTGCTGGCAGAACACGTATACGGCTGTAAGACAGGTTTAGATGCGTTAGATACAACAGATGCGTCACCACTGGAACGGATGTCAAGTTGGTGTGGGTAATGGACAGTGTGCTGAGGTTCAGCCCCTGCAAAGCAGATGTCGGAAAACCCTCTAGCAAAGGCCAGCGGTCCACTTCCAGGTGTTTCAGTCGTGGTAGACCCTTAAACGCGTGTGCTTGAAGCTCCACGATGCCCAAGTCCCGCAACCTCAGGCTGGTTAGACCGTGCAGATGTGCGAGAGCATGTGTGGGTACTGTGCTCAGGTTGCATCGCTGCAGCGTTAGAGAGCGCAGGGACGCCAGGCCGCTAAAGGCCCGTGGGGCGATAAACACTAGCTCATTATCACTCAGCTCTAGTACCCGCAGCCTCCGCTGCTCCTCAAAGCCGTAGTCCAGCAGAATAACAAGACGATTTTGACTGACATCCAGCAGAGTGAGCTCGCTGAGGCCAGCCAGAGCGCCGCGCGGCAGCAGAGTCAACTGATTGCTGCGCAGTCGGAGCAAGCGTAGCCGCGGCTGAGCGCGGAAGCTGCCAGGTTCCACAGATGACAACAGGTTATTGCTGAGGTCCAGCTCCTCTAGCAACAGCAGCGAGGAGAAGTTCTGTGGCGTCACAATTCGCAGGCGGTTTTTACTGAGGTCCAGTGCCCTTGTCTCTATAGGGATGCCTTCAGGCACCTGTGCTAACCGCCTGCGATGGCATGACACAGAACGCGTGGGCACAGAGCACTCACAGCGGGCAGGGCAGGCGTGGGCGGGGCAGTGAAACAGGAGGAGTGGCAGGAGGGAGAGCCCCAGAGCACAAGAGAACGGAGAGAACAGCATGGCCACCTACAGAGAGACAACAGAGAGAAAAATGATATAAATGAGCGAGATGGCTGCATGGTTATTTACTCAAAGTAATGTTAACATTCACATACATATGTGACCCTGGACCACAAAACCAGTCATATAGATACCATTCATATAGATTTATATCATACTAATCAAAAATTAAGTTTCAATATATTTACTGTAGGAAATTTACTAAATATCTTCGTGGAACATGATCTTTACTTAATATCCTAAGGATTTTTGGCATAAAAGAAAAATCGATAATTTTGACCCATACAATGTATTTTTGGCTATTGCTACAAATATACCTGTGGTCCAGGGTCAAATATACTCACACTGTAAGTCATTGTGCAAAACAGGTCATTCTACAATGTCATTTTAAATTAAAATTATGGGGTATGGTACATGCTTGTTTTCAAATTTTTGATTGTTTTTTTGGGGTGTATTGGTATATTAAATTGAGCACAGTTCAGTTTGTGATTCCAGAAATTCTTCAATAAAAACAATAGTTAATGAGGGGGACAAAACAAAATATGAATTCAGTTAACATTCAGATTTTTCTCTTTTCCTAATTGAGATCCAGAAGGTGTTTCCATTGTGTTTTAATGCGCATTTTGACGCATCAGTAATGCCAAATATGGAGAAAAAAAAAACTTAATTCGCAAGAAGTTTTACTTGTGTGAAAAAAGGGTCAATGCGAACAATCAGACATGGAAACGCATTTGCTGAATAAATTCCTCCAATGCGCATCAAAAAAGTCAAGAGACTTTGTGTTATAAGACGGCATAACCTGATTAATCAGCGAACTGATCTTATTGCACAGCATCTGAAATGTAACAACAAAGTCTGCCGGTAAAGTATTTCTGTATTATTGCCTCCCAGAACTCTCTTACATGACCAGTGTTAACTTTGACACAAAATTTTGAGTCGTTTGACTAAAATGCCATTTAGTCATATTTTAGTCATCTGAATTGTTTTAGTTAAACTCACAACTTTGGATGGAAACCCGGATTCAATTTTTTTAATAATATACACAAATGAAAATATAATTTTTTTTTTTTATCCATTTATAAAAATGTTTGATAGTAAAAGTTAGGGCTGCGCCCCTAAAAATGCTCGACCAAAGTTTGATTAGTTGCAGAAAAAAGATTCGACAGGAAAATGCGACTTCACGCATCCAAATGCTCAACTATCATTCATCAACCTCAAATATGGCTCTCATCTGAAATAAGTAGTAACAACTTTCTCAGTCTCTGTAAACTTGAGCACGAAACTCTGTGTATACTTGCCTTACAGACATGAAAAATATGTTAGAGAGCGAAAGGTCTACTTTCAAATGAACCAATTCAGATGGAAAACAAATATTCTCAGATTTTGTAATACTACTTTTTGCGTGCGCTTTTTTAAGGTTCATTATTATGTTTTATATGGTTTATTAATAAACATGCAACTAATAGTTGACTAATGCTTAAAATGAACGACTACTAGTCAACCAGAAAAAACTTTAATCAAGGGCAGCCCTAGTAAAAGTTGGCATCAGCTGTTTATTGTTATGTCTATACATGCAGTATGTATGCAGCATGAAGGACATAAGCCTGGGTTTTGTAGAACGACCCCTATAATGCACATACATGCACGTCATGTCCTTTGTTCCATCCCAATTTCCCAACACCTCCTCTGTGCAAGACCTCTCCTGATTCTAGCTGATAGGAACCCTGTGGTGCATCGATCGTCTCTTTCTCTGTCTCTCATATGCGCACACACACACACACACACACACACACACACACACACACACACACACACACACACACACACACACACACACACACACACAAAACCTGCTTTCAGAAAGACATCTCCAAACATGCCATAACCATGGAAACCCCATGCTCCCTTGGCACAAGTCCTGCTTTGCCAATCGAAATCAATAATGGAGGAAAGCAAAAGGCAAGCATTCCACAGGTCTGTTAGACTCGGATCACAAATGTGTAATTTAGATTAGATACGAAGACTGACTTCAACCATGCCTGTATAAATGTTTTATGCCTATGTGAAAATCACAGGGTAATTAGAGAGGCAGATGAGGGAGAGTACTTATTAACTGTAAGACAATAAAATAGCCATACAATATAAATCAAGAATTGTGGGAACCTGGGTACTTATCAACATGAAATGTGTTGAAATACACCCCCTATTTCAGACAATATGAAAATCGAACAGAGAGCTTCTCAGATAATAATCACAAGCAGGGGAGCTTTTAAATTTTCTGAGGTATCTATCTTGCATGAGAATGCATCATTTAAGCGTGCATCTAAACTACCGCCATTTAGTCTTAGTAATTAAAAATGAATGCCTCCATCGTAAAAGCTGAAGTCGTCTTTGAAATGGATGATTACTTCAGCATCTCTGATTATATACATCTCTCTATGTTTCTCGCTTTTAGCCTGTTTTTTAATATTTTAAATACTCCCTTAGACTCCCTTGCATACTAAAAGAAAATGCAATTCTCGTTAATATGAAAGAGACATGAGTGTAATAATTGCTTTGAAAAAATAATTATCAAAGGGCATAATTTGGGGAAAGGTTACATGTACATATTCTCAATTAATTATTAATAGAATAGAAGCATAAAGGCATCTGTTTCCATTATTGCTCTAAAATGACCATAAAGAGAAATGGCCATAATCTTGGACTGAAAAATGGGGCAGACAATTTTCAGTGAACTGGCAAGCCACCATGGAGCGCTCTAATAACCGATATAGCTACAGATTGACCTGCATGCATGGAATAGACCTTGTGCCTAGTTTCCCTGCAATGTATAATTTAGAAGTGGCTTCACTACGTTCAATAATAATCCACTGTGCATTTTTACTATGTTTTTCTTAATTGTATAAACTAGGGCTTCCAGTTGAACGCGTTAACTTAATAAATAACTTATGAAAAAATAACGTGATTAAAATATTTTAACGCAGTTAATGCACTGGCTCCGTAGGGCAACAACTCCATAAATGTGGTTATGCCCTAAAATTCAAGATATTGGTGCAAAAAATGCCCGTTTGAGTTATGTCTCATATTTATATAATACGATATCACACAAGCAGGGAGAGCAGTATTACAGGAGAGATTATTTTGTCCCGAATATCACGAGTTTAAATGTGATTTTATACAACAGCTAAGTAATAAGATCTTGATATTGTGTTTTATTTTAGGGTGTGTTCACACACAGTTTGGTTCAGTTGGTTCAAAGGAAAATGATACATTTGGTCCTGGTCCACTTAGCGTTCACACTAGCATTTTTGACAGCGAACCTAAAGTTATCAAACCTAAAGGCATAGTGAACCGCACCAGAGTTTGTTTGGAAGAGGACCAAGACCCATCTTTTTAGCGGTCTCGGACTGCTTGTTTGGTGCGCACCAGGGTTCGGATGGCAGTGTTTACGCTTACTCAAACGTACCACGCTAACAGAGCAATCACACCAGAGTTTGTTTTAATCAAACCAAACATGACAAGTGTGAACACACCCTTTATTTCTGAATAAATCCGCATTTTGAATGAATTGTGTGAACCAGTGATTTAAAGGCTGATTCATAAAAAGAGCAGTTTACTTAATTTCTGAAAGAATCAGCTGTTTAAACGAATCGAATGAAGACATTTACCACCAGCTTTAGTTTCTTATTTAGAGTATAATTTCATAATAAAAAAAATAATAAAAATTAAAGGGATAGGCCCAAATAAATTTTATTCTGTCATCTTTTACTCACCCTCATGTCGTTTCAAACCTTTCTTTTGTAGAACATAAAGGAAGGTATTTTGAAGACTGGTAACAAAGCTGTTTTGGTTACCAATAACCTTTATTGGTTGAACAAAAAATACTAAGAAGTTTCTCAAATTCTTTAATCTTTAAATTCTTATAATCTTCTTTTACATTCCATAGTTTATGTTAGTATGTTGTAGCTTGAATGTTTATGTGCAATAAATTTTGTGTTGAATCAAAGCTAGAATTTGTAATGTCTTCTTGATACTTTCTCATTTAACACAAAAATAGCTTTAAATAATCTTTTGTGGGTATTTTCACAGTCAAACTTATTTTGCGATTAATTAGATTAATCTACACATCATGTAATTAATTCGATTACATTTTTTAATCGACTGACAGCCCTAGTATAAACCTATTGAGTGCATTTAGACTGCACAGTTAAATACAGGAACTCGTTAAAATCACCAAGACGAAGTTTGAGGTGCAAATTCATTAAAAATCTATTTTGCCTCACACTGGCCTAAATGACTCAAACCCTGTATGAGGAACACAGGTTGCCTCATTCAAACGCTGATTAGTAAGATCCGGGCTATGCTTTTCTTTGAAATCCATATCAATACGTGCGCAAAATCTACTGCCACATTCGTTCTGCTTTTCAAGGAGTGTGACTGCAAATGTCCTTGCTTGTACAAGAGAAGCATTTCTCAACCTTGGCAGCGCTCAGTTTCATTCACAACTCCATCAGGATTGTCGCGACGCAACACGTCAAATGTTGGCCTGCCAGCGTGAGTGTCAGAATGAAGACAGAGGACGCGTCTGGGTGGAACATCAGGGGGCAGCGCTAAGCCTGTGGTTCGTTACGGGGAGCAGCTCACTGACAGGAGAAGTTCATTAAGTTTTAATGAGTTAATAATTCAATTCATCCCAGCCAATCCACTGACAGTATCAGCAGCAGGGGAGTGCATGAGCGTTGATGTAATTCTTGATAAAGGTGTCTGGATTAGAGATGCATTTCGAAGGCAAAGTTTATCAATTAATCATTACAAAGTCCTCTTTTTGGGAATGGAGATAAGACATTATTTGAGAGGCTATGTTGTCACACAGCGGAGAGCAGATTCTTCTCGGTCTTTCGGAAAATCTTTATCTCACAAAAGCATCTGTCACGCTCTCGACAACACACAGACAAGGCAGCCGAGTTTACCACTCTGAAATACGCTGAATGATCATCACTTACACATAGCGAATAAATTGGGATTTTGGAGGTTGGGGAACTCTAATCTGCTGGTGATTCCAAATGGTACAAAGGTATTGCAACCATATGTTCTTTTTTCCCCAGACTTACCCTGGCCAGGATTTCTATATTGCCTAAAATATCCAATCATTGCATGACATCAAAGTACAGTGAGAGCTCTAGAGAGCAGACGGCTCCTTATGCTTTCGAGTCAATCACTCTTGCGGTACTTTGATGGCATATACCAATCGGAATGCGCAGCGCTGATTCAAGTTGAACACACCTAATATACACGCATATTTGCATCACTTTGACCATTCTCTGTAGATACCACCTCCTCACGCGCCACAATTGGTCGATTATGTGCAATGCCTGCATGTTATTGGTTAAACTACACTACCAGTCAAAAGGTTTTTTTTGTTTTTTAAAGAAGCATCTTCTGCTCACCAAGCCTGCATTGATCCAAAGTACAGCAAAAACTGTACAATTTTGAAATATTTGTACTATTTAAAATAACTGTTTTCTATGGAAGATCGCCACTGAATAAAAAAGGTAATTGCGACATTTTATCTCACAATTTGGACTTTTTGTGAATTTTCTCAGAATTGTAAGATATAATTGTGTGTTATAAAGTCAGAATTGTCACAATTCTGACTTTTTTTTTCTCAGAATTGCGTGATATAATTTTACAGTTGTGAAAAATGAAGTCAGAATTGTCGCAATTCTGACTTTTTTTTTCTCGCAATTGAGAATTTGTATCTCGCAATTCTGACTTTATAACTTGCAATTGCGAGTTTATATCTCATTATTTCTATTCATAAGTCAAAATTGTGAGTTTGTATCATGAAATTCTCAGAATTGCAAGATGTTATTGATATTAATACTTTTATTTAAAGACATTTATAATGTTACGAAAGATTTCTATTTTAGCTAAAAGCTGTTCTTCTGAACTTTCTATTCATCAAAGAAACCTGAAAAAATTCTGCTCAGCTGTTTTCAACAGTAATAATCATAATAAATGCTAAAAATTCAGCTGTGAAATCAAAGGAATAAATTGCATTTTAAAATATATTAAAATAGAATACGATAGTACAGTAGGAAGAATACGGTAATACGGTAGGAAGTCAAATTAAACTAAATGTTGATAATGTTAAAACAGTGACAGGATTCACATAAATAAGCAACTGAACATCCGTTAAACATACATACTCAAAAGTATGTACAAAAGAGTACATACTTTTAGGGTGTAGTATAAGGCGGCGAATTGGGACGCAGCAGTAGTGTAAATAATGAGAGGCGAACGCAGGTCTATACAGATAAAGGTGGCTCTGAAGACAACAAGACACTGTGGAAAAACAGTGTTTGCATTGCCTTCCTTCTGATCCCAATGTTAGTAAAGAGTAGGTGAACTTTATTTTTAATAAAGATTCAGACCACATCAGTAAAAACTTGGACCTTTTTCACTTCATTTTATCGCTGATTCGTTTACAAACAAGGCACAATTCGTCGCGGGATTTTCAAAAAGATACTAAACGACAATACTGTTCCGACTTCATTGGACCCGGCAGTAATGTCGCACACAACTGTTTTCATTACATGGTCACTATTGCTTTGTGTCTTCTTACAGATTGTTTGATATGTATTGAGTTATTTATGCAATCTGTGAAGAATGTAGGCTGTCAAACATACACAAGTGTTAGCCAATCATAGCAGTGGGTCTCTATTTTCGGAGTCTACAATCCACCATGCCTATTCAAACAGAGAATAGCTTACTATTTCTAAATTATGATGTTTTTTTCATGTAAAAATCTTAATTAACATTATAAGTGGACCTCCGAGAAGAGTACAAAATAAAAGGCAGTTAATAACCTCTTTAAAAGAAAATAACAGATGTAATATTATATATTTTTTATTTTTGTACAATAAAAATAAATCTTTTATCTGCTCTGTGTAATGCAGATGAAATGTGTTTACTGAACTGGAACATAATCAAAATGGAATGTACTGACAAACTGACAATATATGTTTTTCTTTTTTTCAAATCAAAGATGCCAGAATGTCCAATTTAACCTTAGCTAACACCACATAAAGACGTAAAACAATAGGGGTGCGCAGAGATCACACTATAACACCCCCTGGTTTTTGCTTTGAGAGAATGTACTGTCCTCTTCTAGCGTATCAAAATAAAGATCAGAGCGTTTCCTCATACATTGCAGGTGAGCTGTGGAAAACAATCTGGTCGTGTCTCCTCATTGCTCTACATCAGCGTCTCACTTCTACAGACAGCGATTGTGAAGCCTGCGGTTTCTCTTACTTTGAGGACATTCTGCAGATTAACTTGGGTCTAATTTTAGTTTATCTAATTTTAGTCTCATCCATTTTTCATTGAGTGAAACCACCACAGCCACTGAGAGCGCAGTGTCCCGTCTCCCACCGGGCGCGAGTGCGTATAGGCTGTGTGTCTGAGTTATTTGAGACCGAATGGGGGAAAAGGCAAAAGTTTGTTGTTGGGGATGTTTGTGAAGCAGAATGAAGCATGCATATGTACATATATCAGGTTGAGAGCGTGTGTGTGCTGACCTTGATCCTTCGGGGTCTTTGGATCTCATGTTTAATTCAGCGCTACAGCACGAGCTTGAACTACATTTGGTGATCATTTCATACAGAGGTGTCTAAGTGTAGGTGCCAGGGGCTGTGTGTGTTCCCTGCGTGTCGCTTTCAGATGGCACGCTGTAGTATCTCTACGATGCTCTGATCCAGCCCAGTGGAGCTCTATTGACTCCTGCTATTGATCTCTGCGTTATTACACATTCGCTTCTTCACACGTCTCTCACATAGCACAAGACTGAAACCCCGTGTAGCTCTGCACCCATGGCAACCGAGCTGTCAATCAAACCCTTATCTCTGAATGTTTCATATCCCTAGAGCTCAGGTGAGAATCCACTGAATACTTTAATAATACCCAAATGATTTTGCCAGAGCGCACTGCTTCACTCATTCGAGTTTCTGTGCTGTTAGGATGGCCGTTTCCCTCACAAGAAGGAAGTATGGGGGAATACGGTGTTTCCTGCATGTTTGCATGCTGTCAGCTATCCTTATTGGTCTAAATGAGCATGTTTATGCGCGTGTTTGTGTACATCTGCGGCTGTCTCGCTGGCAGCGCTGATGCAATGTGTTTATGTTTAACAGACATTCAGTACGCAATCAGTAGGGTGTCTGGGCTCAGCTGCTAATACCTTAATTTAGGATGTGTTTGTCAAGCCCGTCAGCATTTGTTCTTCAAATGACAGGACTTTTAACGTAGAGACTAAGAAGCGTAAAATACAAGCACACAAACATTTATACACCCAAAGCTCAATATTTGCCATTTTGAGATAAATAACCTTGTCTACTTGGTCGATTAGCGGAAGTATTCCTTCTCTTCTGTTTCTTTTAAAATCTCTTTTGAAAAAAATTATAATCAATACAGAGCTACACCACTACAAACGGTGAAGGGGCTCATTAGAAATGATTAGAAATGGACAAATTTGTTTTATAAGATTTTATATTGGTCTGCCTCAGCGGTCTATGGAAGCCCGTTTCCGCCACTGAATAAAAAAAAAAAAGGTTATTGCGACTTGTTCTTTCACAATTCTGACTTTTTTCTTAGAATTGTGAGATATACAATATATAAACTCACAATTCTGAGAAATAAAGTCACAACAGTGTGATGTAAACTCACAATTGTGAGTTTCAAAGTCAGAATTCTGAAATATAAACTCGCAATTCTGAGAAATAAAGTCACAACTGCTTGATGTAAACGCACAATTGTGAGTTACAAAGTCAGAATTGCGAGAAACAAACTCATGATTGCGAGAAAAGTTTATATCTTGCAATTCAGATTTTTTTCTCTCGCAATTCTGACTTTAACTCGCAATTCTGAAAAATAAAGTCGCAACTGCATAATATAAACTCAATTGCGAGTTTTAAAGTCAGAATTGCAAGATATAAACTCGCAATTCTGAGAAATAAAGTCGCAGCTGCATGATATAAACTCGCAAATGCGAGTTTCAAAATCAGAATTCTGAGACATAAACTCGCAATTCTTAGAAATAAAGTCACAACTGCTTGATGTAAATGCAAAATTGTGAGTTACAAAGTCAGAATTGCGAGAAACAAACTCACGATTGCGAGAAAAGTTTATATCTTGCAATTCAGATTTTTTCTCTCGCAATTCTGACTTTAACTCGCAATTCTGAAAAAGTCGCAACTGCATGATATGAACTCAATTGCGAGTTTTAAAGTCAGAATTGCAAGATATAAACTCGCAATTCTGAGAAATAAAGTCGCAACTGCATGATATAAACTCAATTGCGAGTTTCAAAATCAGAATTGCGAGATATAAACTCGCAATTCTGAGAAATAAAGTCAGAACTGCATGATATAAACTCGCAATTGCCAGTTATAAAGTCAGAATTGCATGATATAAACTCACAATTCGGAGAAATAGTCGCAACTGCATGATATAAACTCGCAATTGCGAGATATAAACTTGCAATTTTGAGAAATAAAGTCAGAATTGCATGATATAAACTCGCAGTTGTGAGAAATAAAGTTGCAACTGCTTGATGTAAGCTCGCAATTGTAAGTTACAAAGTCAGGATTGCGAGAAACAAAGTCACGATTACGAGAAAAAACTTTATATCTTGCAATTCTGAATTCTGAGAAAAAGTTTATCTTGCAATTCTGACTTTATTTCTTGAAATTGTGAGTTTATATCCCGCAGTACTGTAGTTATATCTAGCAATTCTGATTTTAACTTGCAATTGTGAGAAATAAAGTCGCAACTGTGTGATGTACACTTGCAATTGTGAGTTATAAAGTCAGAATTGTGTTATATAAACTCGCAATTCTGACTTTATTTCTCGCAACTCTGACTTCATAACTCGCAATTGTGTGTTTACATCTCACAGTTCTGAAAAAAAATCAGAATCGTAAGTTTATACGATGCAATTCTGAGAAAAAAAGTCAGAATTGTGATATAAAAAGTTGCAATTACCTTTTTTATTTTTTAGGAGGAGAGTATTCAAATGAATCATGTAACGCGATTTAGTAACGTTTGCGAACATCAAATTACTGGTCTTTGCACCATTATTTAACGCCCTAAAAAAGCATGTCTTAAAGCAAGCAGTAATTTGCGCTGCTCTCTTTTATGGAATTGCACTCTAACACTAATTTGCGAGAGAAGGTAGCAAAAATTTTATATGTTATTCAATAGAAATGACAGTAATAAATGACAGTAATATCCAGTGATGCAAACTACTTTTTTGTTTTCAAATACAGTATGATAATTTTGAATTGAAATATGGATTACGTGATGTAACCATGTAATTCCTAAATTAATATGTACAGTTTGTACGCTGTATAATAGTTAAATATATATATATATATATATATATATATATATATATATATATATATATATATATATATATATATATATATATATTATATATATATATATATATATAATTATCTTACATTATAAAAAATTCAGTTACTGTTATACATTGAGTATGTTTAGTATAATAATTTATCAGTTTTAATAGTTTTTTATAATTTTACATTAAATATTATTATTATTATATATATTATATATCACATGTAATCTGGATTATGTAATCAGATTCCAAAAATGAAGTACTTGTAATTAGATTAAATTACATTTTAAAATACTCATAATCAGACTACAGCTACTTTTTATTGATTACATATTCCCACAATAGCAATAAACTAGCAGTAAATAAATAAAATATTGATTTTTTTTTTTGTGATTTTGATTGATTTTTTTTAAAAGCCTTATTTTAATTTGACATTTTTATGATTTAATTAATTATTATCTTATCATTTTAACTCCTTGTAGTTCCTTTACGAACCCCAGTTTGGGAAACCCTGATAATGTAATGTTAAATGCACTTCATGGTGTTAATAACAACAAACGGAATATATTTTCTTACTCTTTGTATTTTTAAATCAATATGGTACAAGACAAATGGATTACGTTACTAAATAAAATTTTGTCATGTAATTTGTAATCAGTAATAGTATACAATTTGTAAGTAATCTGGCTATCTTTGTTAATTGCTATTATATTATTATATACTGTATCAATATATGGCTATTAGTTAGCCTGCTTACAAGATGTTAAAACCTTTTTCATGCAAACATTATGTGTATTCTCTGTGTAATTAATATAAGGTCAAAGCTATGCACAATGACATTAGTAAAAATGTACTTTTTTCAATTTCAGTTCATTTCCGTATACGTTTTGTCTGTTCTAAAGAATTATTGAACAGTAATCTCTAAACTATCACAAAATAAAACTATCAGAAAATAACAATACAATGTAAATCTTGAAGTGTGAAGCTCAAACGCCCTCAGAGGAAACACTGATATTATGTAAGGAAAGAGAAAACAGAAAAAAGAATCCAAAGATATAATAACAGAAGCTGGTGAGGAGAAT
>NC_133362.1:31568831-31656276 GCF_049309525.1 Garra rufa | reverse complement strand
AAAGAGGAACATGTTGTAATGCATAAGAGAAAAACAACGAGACAAAGAAATCAGGCATACTGATTCATCTTTCCACCTGCGCGCCTGGGTAATAACATTAATGTGTGTGCAGTCACGTTTATTTGGCCAACAGGTTTCCTC
The DNA here is from genome assembly GCF_049309525.1 of Garra rufa. Lineage (NCBI taxonomy): Eukaryota > Metazoa > Chordata > Actinopteri > Cypriniformes > Cyprinidae > Garra > Garra rufa. The sequence continues at coordinate 31,656,135 of NC_133362.1, read as the reverse complement.
CTCCCTTTGGCATTTGTCTGTGTGTGTGTGCTCATCGCCGCCATACTGTGTAGTGGAGGCATCATTTAGGCTTTCTTGTTGGTTTCTCTTCTGCATACACAATATTCGGAGTGTACACAATTACACACACAAAAAAGAAAGCCATGCGAGAGACGGAGAAAAGGCGAGGTTTGATGAGCCGACTGCCTCCAGACATGGCTTCTGCAATGCTAATTAACCCTGCAGGCAAAATCCACCACCAAGACACTAACCCTTAAACATAAACACACACAAACCCTCCCACACACAGGACCCCGGTGCTAACCACGTATGAAAGTTTTACTTAGATGTTGCAGAGTTATTTCCTTTCGCATTTACTTTCCTTCTAATCTAAAAGGTGATCTAATCACTTAATAATTATGCTTAATGAAGTATTTTCAAACACAACAGAGTGCTAGACTTTACATTTGATGCAGAACGTATGTGTTGTGGTTGTTTTTTGCAGTTTTATTCTTTCCCTGGGTTTTTTCACCATGGTACAAAAAATTTGTCTAATATAAATTAAATATATAAGAATATATATAAGGAATATAATAATATATATAAGGTACAGATTTCTATAGGGGACATGATTAAGGCTAAGTTTTGTTTTGACAAACGTTCCTTCTTGTTAAAAATAATACATATTTGGGGTTGTATTTTACTTTTTTTTTATTTTAGTTCATTTCCTTGTACATTTTGTCTGTTCTGAAGAATTGTTTATAATCTCTAACCTATCAGAACATAAAAATACAATATGAATCTTGAGTGAAGCTCAAAATGCCCTCAGAGGTAACACAGATATTATGTAAGGGAAGAGAAAATAGTTGAAGATACAACAGAAAACGGCAAAAGAATATAAAATAGGAATGAGAAGAACATTAGAGGTGTAAGAAGAGGTAATTTAGAAAAAGGGTTGTGTAAAATTGTGAATTTGAAATTATTTGGCAACACACCAAAGGGCGTTCAATTGGAATTTACAATTACTGTAAGGGAAATTTATTGAATTACAATTTAGAGAAATTCAAGTGTGTTTATTTATTTTTATAAATATGTATTTTCCCAGAATGGTCCAAAAAATATAATATACACTACCAGTCAAAAGTTTTTGAACAGTAAGGTTTTTTATGTTTTTTTTAAAGAAGTCTCTTCAAGCCTGCATTTATTTGATCCAAAACTGTGAAAATTTGAAATATTTTTACTATTTAAGACAACTGTTTTCTATTTGAATATATTTTAAAATGAAATTTATTCCTGTGATTTCAAAGCTGAATTTTTAGCAACATCACTCCAGTCACATGATCCTTCAGAAATCATTTTAATTTTCTAATATGCTGCTCAAAAACATTTATTATTATTACGTTAAAAACAGCTGAGTAGAAATTTTTCATGTTTCTTTGATTACTGTTTTTGCTGTACTTTGGATCAAATAAATGCAGGGTTGGTGAGCAGAAGAGACTTTTAAAAACATTAAAAATCTTACTGTTCAAAAACTTTTGACTGGCAGTGTAATGCCGGGTTCAGACTGCACGATTTTCAAAGCAATCGCGTCACAGATGTTTTCACACTGCATGACTATCTGGGGTAGCATTCCGTCGCTGCTGTGTTCACACTGCACGCTGGATCGGGGACAGGGGGTTTCACACTGCATGACTTTACAAGAGGAAGAATCACCGACAACTTTGTCCCGGTCCGCAAACTACGTCTCACAACCAAACACATGCGAGAAGTGACATGGAAACAACGCGAGGTCAGGCGTGCAAGTTCTCAGGTGAGACTGGGATTATTATAAAAAAAAATGGTAGCCCGCAAGAAGCTTGTCATACAAATTGCATGTGCATTCATTTTGCAGCGAAAAGAAAAGAAGCCGAAGCTATTCTTGTTGATATTGTGGTCTATACCTTCGTAACTCCTCCCCCAACTTCCCGCTGGCCTGGATGTTGCTGTCTCATTGGCTGTAGATAATCGCCGATGTGATTTTCAGTCAGTTCACCTTTCACACGGCATGATTTTGAATCGCCAGCGATTCTCTCAGATCGCGTCTTTGATAGTTCACACTGTGTGATTGTCACTCACGTGAACGAGCACCGATTTGCCTGTGATTTCGGGCATTTGTCGGCGATTTCTCAAAACCTGTCGGCGAGTCAAAAGCGGGGCTAAAATCATGCAGTCTGAACTTTTTTTTAACTTTTGCTGTCAAGCATTTTGTCTTTGCATCAAGGTTATATAGTTTGAATTTCAATTTATTTTAAGTCTCAGTTCTTGAGGCTGTTTGCAACCTCAATTTAAATTCAAATCAAATTCAGGAATGTAAGTGAATTTTAAATAAACCAAATAGCACTAACTGACATGGGTTGATAACATCTTCAGGTCATGGCGACCACAACACATCATTTTCATGAGGATTTTGGTGGTGTTGACTCTCTAGAGGACACTTTTTTTTCTTGGAAGTGAGACAGAACATCTATCCTTGCTTGGCATTTCCAGGGAATTGAATCAGGATTATGTCAGCTGCTCTAAGAAGCAGTGCTCTTAAAAGCAGTCTGTTTCTGATTCCATAGAGTGCATTACCATTATGAGTCCAAACCAGCTCTGTGCCAATCTTGGCACTTAGGTGGATAATGATAACGCAACAACCACTGCCACCAACAAAATGCACAAGCTGATTCGCATAGAAGTGGATTAAACAAACAAATCTTCCCCTACAATATCATTGATTCACCCAAATCTTTTTTCTAAACAACCGCAGCAGGCTTAATGTAAGGCACTGGTCAAGCCAAGCAGTTTAATTTAAAATAAGTGAAGTGAGACACTAAGTGAAATTACTTTGGCAAGTGGCTGCATAAGTTTCACATCAACTTAACGGAAGTGCCAAAAGCTCACAAAATCTCTCATACAGACATGACTGACACAGCCACACATGCATATTTAGTTGGTTGCCTGATATATGCTAATTCATGCACATAATGCAGATTATTGAGATAGTTATCGGGCTTCAGCTCTTTGAGAACTGTTTGTCCCCAAACAAGCTAACAAGTGAGCCAGAGGAACAAATATATGACCTCATTCTCCCATGCAGCGTTGCATTAGGCAACAACACTCAGAGAAACAAATATATTAACAAAAACAGCAAGAGCTACCCTAGTAGTTGGTGGCACCGAGGGTGTGAAAAGCATGCAGATGTAAGGCTGAACCACAGAGAACCTTGTTAGTGTTCATTCAGGCACAAATACGCTGGAACTGGCCACTCCTCAATATGAGGGGAAAAAATCCTCCCTTTGGAAATATTGAAGAAAGGAGTTATTCAAAACTAGTTATTCAAAGATGACTCATAGCATAAATGGAGGGAATAAATTTAGTAAAAAAAAAAAAAAAAAAATCTGCTAGTGTGCTGTCTCCCTAGAGGACGCTCAGGAAGCTCCTGGAGGCCATCAGGGCCAATGGAGTTGAAGCAGAGCAATCGGCACTTTGAAAGGAAGCCTAATTAAAAAGCAAAAACACTTGCTTAGACAGGATTCAGAGCAGGAACTTTTTTCTTCATGTCATATTTCTGACAGTATAATGAATCTGTCTAATTGTGAGTATTAGTTGGCTTAGCATGTATATGTGAGCTACTCTGTAAGGCTTCTTGAAGCTCTCATAAAACTATCGTCGTAGCAAAATATACAGAGATAATATCTCCTGCGAGACAGGTTGCTATAATATTTAGGTCAGTGGGCTCTGTACTTGCAGTGGTGGCCAAAATTATTAGAACAATAGTACTTTCACCAGCTGAAAAGTGGTTTTAAGTCAGTTATTTCTATCTTTTGCTATATTGTGTCATTAGGAAATATCAGTTTACTTTTGCCATTAATTGTATTAATCCAGTGAGATTTTGTTGTCTGACAACAGCCAGTGCTCTAAACAGAGATCTGATCTCATCATCATCCAGTCTGTCTGGAATGACATGAAGAAACAGAACAAACTGAGACAGACTAAATCCAGAAGAACTGTGGCATGATGATTCAAGAGACCTTGAACTTATACTTAACTTTCTACCGACACACTATAGTAAAACAGAAATAACTGACTTAAAACTATTTTTAGCTGGTGTTTTAATAATTTTGGCCACCACTGTACATTTGATGAAAGAAACTCAAATTAGCCCAACATAAAATCAATATTGTAGCTTAATATCTATTCTCTTTCTGCTCAAAATATTTGCAATTGTTCCAATCCAACCGTATTCCAGATTTTCCCCATTTACTTTCACAAATCAGAAAAACGCCACTTGGGGAAACTAGAAAAACAACATAACAAATAACATTTCTTAACAATAATTAATAGTTTCCACAATATTTAACAAATTCCATTTCATTCTGACTGCTAAGTGTCTATTAAAGGTCCACTGAAGCACTCTGAAAAACACAGCATTAAGGCCCATTCACACCAAGAACGATAACTATAAAGGTAACGATAAAGATATAATTCTTACTTGCATTACTTTCAGAATGATTTCTTCCAGCTGATGAATGATAGAAACACTGGCAACCAAAAAAAATCAATCCAGCTGTCACGAGCTTGAGAACTTTATAGTTTTTGTTCTTGGTGTCAACAGGCCTTTATTCTATGTGTTAATGTAATTTTAACTGGAACAGGAAGACATATCAAGGAGTCCCGCCCCCTTTTTCCTATATATAAGTTTGGGCCAGAGCTGTTGACATTGTTGCTAAGTCTGCGGTTTACCCTTGGAACCGGGCCACTTTTATACTGCCTCCACAGGATATTTTTTTAGTCCGCAGGTTGAAGTGAAATCCACCGGCCTTGGAGGGGACCAGTACCCCCTGGTCTGATAAGCGATAATGATAGTAATTTTTTTAAAGCCCAGAAGGTGATTGGGCTACTTTTCAGTAGCAATTTGACTGTTTTTGTTACACAGACTTGGCAACACTAGCCTTTAAGCTTGGTAAAGCCAAATTTCCTCGGAATTGGGCTACTTTTATACTGTTTCCGTGGGATATATTTTAGTCCGCGGGTTGAAGCAAAATCCCCCACCCTCGGAGGGGAAGCAAGTTTTAACCCCCGGGTCCGGAACACGATTTTGATAGCCATTTTTTGATAGCCCAGAAGGATATTGGGCCTCATTTTCAGTAGCAATTGGACTGGTTTTGTTATGCAGACCTGGCAACCCTGGCCTTCTAGCTTGGTAAATAGCCATTTTTCCTAGAACGCGATTGGGCTACTTTTGAGTAGCAATTAGACTGGTTTTGTTTCACAGACCTGGCAACCCTAGCCGTTCAGCTTGGTAAAGCCAAATTTCCTCGGAATTGGGCTACTTTTATACTGCTTCCGTGGGATACTTTTTAGTCTGCGGGTTGAAGTGAGATCCCCCGCCTTCGGAGGGAAAGCAAGTTTTAACCCCTGGGTCTGGAATGTGATTTTGATAGCCAATTTTTGATAGACTAGAAGGCGATTGGGCTACTTTTCAGTAGCAATTAGACTGGTTTTGTTACGCAGACCTGGCAACACTGGCCGTTCAGCTTGGTAAATAGCCACTGTTAATAGCCATTTTCCCCCAGAACGCGATTGGGCTACTTTTGAGTAGCAATTAGACTGGTTTTGTTACTCAGACCTGGCAACCCTGGCCATTGAGCTCGGTAAAGCTGCATTTTGTTAACGTATGACAACCACAATCTCATCCATATCGCTATAAAATATAGCATTCAGTGTAGAATTCAAATGAGTCTGATACGTTTTGTGGTCAACGCCGATTTGCACATATGATCTGCTATATGCTATCATGTGTCCGAACTGAAGCAGACTGTGTGCCAGACTTCTTTGCTCCCAATGGAAATCGTATCTACACTGTCTGAATCATTCCCTATCCCCTATATAGTGCACTACATGCCATTCAACCTACAGAAAATACTAAATGTGAACAAGGGACCGATTTCAGCCGCAGCTTCAGCGTCTATTTATAGTGTAGGGGGCGGGACGCTTCAGATTCTAGAGAGCATTTGATTGGACAGAAAGTTTGAAGAGGAGCTGAAGTGAAGGGTGATGTCATCAAAATTGTTGATCCATATTGGTGGAGGTTAGAAACTGTAAGTTTTGAATGCTTGTAAATCTTGTAAATGCAAATTTTGTCATTGTTTTGGAGTACGCTAGCTTATAGACAACCTTAAAGCTAACATATTCATACTAAAAGCCATAAAACTTCTATTTTGATTTCATGGGGACTTTAACAGTGTTTAATATGAGAGAGTGCGATAGTAAGTGAGTAAAATCTGGTTCAGTTCAGTAACAATACAGCTCTGATCCCCTGTTCTCAGCCTAGATGTCTCCTGCATATCCACCCATATGCCCCTGGTATATACTGCAGATTGTTAACACTTGTGTGTCTAATTTGTAACCCTGTTGGCACCCCTCAAAGTTCCTTAATGAAGCCAGCTAAACTGTCAGACTTATTAGGCTTGGCTTTGGAGAAACAGACTTGTGATTTATAAATCCCCAGGGGAAGTAGGGTTTACATTACTTGCTAGTTCTCAGTTACGTCAATATCTTAGTACATCTGTGCTAGTTTGCTGTGACTAAGCTGCGTTTCACTACAGGGTGAGATGCCCACCTTTCCGCATCTAGAAACGTCTTTTATTCTTAGTCTGCTGTTTGTTGGTGGATGGCTATTTACTTGTTTGGAACCATGTTGTCACACAACAAACACAGTCTTGTCCTGTCTGAGCCTGAGCCAAGACTATGGGGAAGTGAACTGCTTATAATCGAAAAATCGAAGCGATTGACAAATCATTAAGAGATTAAGATAAATGGTGAAACAGGCAATTAAAGTAAACCAACTAGAGACCAAACCTCCTATTAGCCCATGTGAGCAGTGTAAAAAGCATACATCCAATTAACTGTAAAATAAATAAATAAATAAATAAGAGCAAGGAAAATAAACACACTCATTATTAATCACATTTACTAACTGAATCTGAATCAGATAACTATTTCTTCAGACAGTATTTTGTCCAGTTTCGTCGTAGATTTTGCTTCCTGCTGAAGAGTAATATTAACAAAACAATATATGCACATTCTAATAAGTCACTTTGGCAGTGTAAGACAAGGCGTACAAAAAGTATACAAGACAAATGTATTTATGTTAATGTAAATGCATTTCTCCATGCCTCCTGAAAGCATTTTAAACAGCAGCAGAATGTTACGTCTCCACTGTTTACATTTACATTTAAAACAAGTTGATTTAATTCACTGAGCAATCGTTTAAAATACCATTCAGTTCTTGCATTTGTCAATTTTTGTAAAAGCAATCTGGAGGCTTTTCTCAAATATGGCAGCACTAATCTAGGTAAACCATTCTGCTTTGCTTAAAAGGCTTTATTTTACAGTCCAGTTAGTACAAAGTGTCAGCAAAATAAAGGCAGTGCGCACACAACGTCAATACAGACCTGTTGGTTTAGCTTGCAAGGAGAATAAAGAGGAGATTAAACCTATTTAACACCGAAATGTGTGCTACGTTTGTTACATAATAATTACATGGTAATTACCATGTAACATACCACATTAAAGAACATTTCCCCTAGAGCCTAATTAAGAGCTAAAATGTTAAAGAGGTTAGAACACTTTTTTTTTCTGAATGTAAAGAATGCTTCTCTGGGGGGTGATTGCGACACATGATGCTGTGATTTAATTATGTCGGACATAAAGGATAATTCATCAGAAGGTGTTAGGGTGTAGACAGCAGTGATGATCTGGAATATGTTACAAACTTTTCAATTCAAACAGTATGTACTCAGACATGCAGTTACAACCTACACTTGCTCATTCAAAAATGTTTTTTAAAAGGAAACTACAGAAAACACAGACACCTCTAAATAGCCTCGTATCAACTTGCCAGGTCCATTTTCTCAATCCCTCTTTTTTTCCTTCCTCTTCCTTCAGCCCCTAATGGATGTGAAAATGGAATTGCATATCCTGGAGATCTGCTGAGTTTCTATTTTGTCTTAACGTGATTTAAACCAAATAATCGTGCTCTCGCCACATGTGACGACACACTTTGATAAGATGAAAATGCAAATGGGTGAATCACACCCTGACACTATAATTCATCCTGTAAGTTACTTACTTATTCAGTCAGTCAGTCAGTCAGTCAGTGCGTGTCTCTCCCGAAGGCAGGTCTTCTTTATTGTGTCAGCCCGCAAACCTGTCCTTCTCCACCCCCTGAAATCCACACTTTTTGCTCTTTACCTATGAACAGCATCCATCACTGTCCGGAGCCCTTCTAGTCTATCAGCGCATGAGATCGGAAGCGTTGAAGGGGGAATGGCAGTGGCTGCCGTCTGCCGAAGGAGCTCCGCTAAGACCGAGCGCATTAACGACACCTGACCGTCACAGACAAAGTGAACTAGTGACACACTTACGTGCACCGCGCTGATGAAATATCGCAGAGATGTCTCCCTCGCTCCTGTGTCTCTCTCGTTTTCCCACCTCTCCACTAAAGCGCAGCGGGAAATTCGCAGCAGCGCTCGCTGAAACCCCTGGCAGAATACATCACCACTTTCCCCTTTATGAGTCACAATGCACACGCATACACACCTCTGATCCGTTCCTACCTGCCACATGCGGAGCGTCTCAAACGAAGGCGCACTTTAAAGCGTTTCTTTTACAGTTTAAACAGTCTTAACTCTATCATAAACACACACACACACACACACACACACCTCACGGCATAGGTAGGCTTACGTGCTCGACTCGTGCGCTGCTGGTTACCTGTGGCTGCTGTTCTAGATGCCATAAGGATCAGCGTCCCTGTGATCAGCGTCTGAGCGATCAGCTAAGAGGAGGAAGAGGGAACAGCCAGCACTCTGTCTCCACGACAACGCCCGGCAGATGCCACACCTCCAGTTCAGGCTCCTCAAGAACAATAAGCGTTTATCGCCACCCTCCCTCTCTCTCTTCTTCCTTCTCCATCCGCCGCTTCCTGCTGTAAAGCCGCGCTCACTCTGAGAGAGTGACGCGCTTGTGTGTGACGTCTTCCCAAAAGCTGGGATTCTGCATGTGTGTCTGTTAGACTGAGTTCCACAAGGGGATTAGGCACTTTTCATCTTCATGACGCACACTAGAAAGAGAGAAAGAGAGAGAGAGAGGGCGAAAGAGACCGGAGATGGAGAGACAGAGGATGGGGTCGTCATGGAGATATTCGTCCATGAAGGGAATGTAGGGTGAATGACATGAGATAGAGACAGAAACGGCACTTTTGACTCAGTTTGGCATCAGAGAGTAGAACCACCTCGGTAAAAAAGGGACTCGTGCTGATTTGCATGCATGTATTCTTGCTTTCTCCTCCTGAGCTTTACTCGTGTAACCGGCTAGCCCTCGGGGAGGCCCTTCTATCGTGCGTCTCAGCCTTCAGATTAAAATAGCTGCAGCCAAATGCCTTAAACCCGCCGCCTTTTCTAAGATTACAAAGCACTCGCTTGTCCAGCAACGTGAGCTTCAATGTGAAACCCTACTGAGCGGACAAAGCGAGGGCAGATTCCCTGATGGTACTTTAGGTAACACAAAATGCCATGTCTAATTTATATTAACATGGTGTGGATGGCAATCTGCCACTGGGAGTATGACAGGCTCTTTATTCTACATACTAAACAAAAGACGCTACAGCCAGTAATTGTGCACTATGTAGAGGGTGTTATAATTAAGCCACTCCCCATCAGGTTTAAGCCTCTCTAACAAGGAAATAATTGACTCGAGGGGTCATCGGCCATACAGATGAAGCCTTGATGTATATGATCTGATAGTAACGAGTTAGTCGACAATGTATGCAGCATGTGCTCTGCCGAATGCCAAATGTGTTTTCAAAGGTGCAGCTGTAATTGTAGAGCTCTATCATCTGATTCTGTCATGCTGATCTGATATCAAAGAGATGAAAGCTTACTGTGATTGCACGTTCCACGAGATGGAATCCCACACATGCAAAGCCGGATACACCCAGAGACAATTACGGCGAGGCTCGGGTGGGCTAGTCCTCAGCACATTACAGTAATACAAAGAAAATCGCATTCTGTTTGGTGCAAGCAAAAATGTTACGTTCACATTGGCGCTTAATCCAGAGTCACTTTTCTATTGACTGCTTATGCTTGTTCTGTACACTCTAAGGGTGTGTTCACACTTGTCATGTTTGGTTCAATTAAAACTAACTCTGGTGCGATCGCTTTGATAGCGTGGTTCATTTGAGTAAGTGTGAACGCTGCCATCCGAACCCTGGTGCGCACCAAACGGACCGAGACCATGGGTCTCGCTTCCAAACGAACTCTGTTGTGGTTTGAATGAAATATGAATGCAACACGGACCAAATACGAAGATGTGACACTATGTGACATGATTTTATGAAGGGAACAAGTGGCATATCCAAAACAAAATGAGTAGAGGGCAAACGTGGAGCAACGAGGAGGTAAAGTGCCTTTTATGAGTTCTTTGTGAGTTTGCAGGTGGTGAAAATAAAATGATATACACGCAACAATGAGTGCACTTAGTCCAGCAGACTTCATTAGGTGTATTTGACTTAAAGCGCTTTAATTCGTATGCACCTTTTTCTTTTGTTTGGAGTGTTCGGTCACAAACTATATGCCATTCAACCCAACAATCAGGTTGTGAACGTGTCACTAATCCTTTAGGTTCGGTATCTTTATGCTCACTGTCAAAAATGCCAGTGTGAACTCTAAGTGGACCAGGACTATCATCTTCCTTTTTGGTCTGGACCAAATTAACCAAACAAACCGAAGTGTGAACACAACCTAAGTATGGTCATTTATGAGAGGGACAACTGTATTATAATACAGGTACTGACAACCAAATGAATATAAAACTGGAATACTGTATACACAACCGAGCTGAATGACTAGTTAATGCAGCAATGCTTCTCTCTTTTGGACACTGACAGCTCGTCGATGTGGATCTTCCTTCACTCTGAGCAGTGCTGGCAAATCACAGAGACTGAGGTAAGTGTCTGCATTCAACCCTCCACCAACGCCATCTCTCATCGTGTTGCTGGTTAGCCTCTGGCTGGTTTGCCAGGTCTGCCAAACAAAACAAGCCCAGTTGCTAATCAAAAGTAGCCCAATCACGGCCAAAACTAGCCCAATCGCATTACAGGAGAAAATGGCTCAAATCAAAATCTAACACAGGCTCATGAAAATATGCGCCTCTATATAAGATTCTGCAACACCATAATTACGTACCTCACTGCACTGTCACGGCAGTTTCAAAGTAAAATGTCTAGAGAGTGTCGCTAAAACACACGCTTAATGCTTGACCATTGCACGTTTTTATTACGCTGCTTGAGGTGCGAACTGTGGCTGCTCAGAAAATCGCATTTTGTTTGGTGGACGCAAAAGTAGTAACAAAGAAATGTTACATTCACATTGGAGCTTAATCCAGAGTCACTTCTCTTTTGACCGCTTAATTCTTGTTCTGTACACTCTAATTTGGTCATTTATGAGAGGGACAACTGCATTGTAATACAGGTACTGACAACCAAATGAATATAAAACCGGAATACTGTGTACAGAACCGAAGTGAACAACTAGTTGTTAATGCAGTAATGCTTCTCTCTCTTTTGGACACTGACAGCTCATCGATGTGGGTCTTCCTTCACTCTGAGCAGTGCTGGCAAATTACAGAGACTGAGGTACGTGTCTAGACTTATTCGCAAATTTTGACATCCACCTGTCTCTCTCTAGCAGCCCTGTGGTCTAATGGCGATCCATTACTGTCCAAAGAGAGCATGCTGTTTAAAAAGAGCAGCTCAATAGACAGAGAAACTTTCTAGATGGTGAGACCCTTCGTGTTGCTAATATTACTTTGCTTCGTAATCTTTTAGCATCCATGATTATTGTTAAAAGCAGGGTAGTTTAAAAGTCTCTTCACTTCCTGATATCAGTAAGGTAAAGTGTTAGTTCACCCTAAAAAGAAAATTAGCCCATTATTTGCTCAACCTCCAGGCATCCTAGGTGTATATGACTTCCTTCGTTCAGAAGAATGCAATATTAAAAATTATCCAGGCATTTCCAAGCTTTAGAATTGCATGAGCAGGTGTTTCTCTTCATCAGTCCAAAACAAGTCCAATAAAGTGCATCCATCCATAATAAAAAAAAAAAGTGCCTCACACTGCTCCGGAGGGTGAATAGGCTCTATGCACGCGTACTTCCGCGTTTGACGCAAGGCTGCTATTCCGTTTCCGGTTGGAGAGGTTTGAAGCGGAGAAAAACGCGATTATGGCAGAGTCGACGAATTTTACTCGGTGTTTGCAAGAGTTGCCCAAATGTACAATCACTGATGTGCAGTACAACGCCACAGAGCAAACTTGAGAAAGGTTTCAAGTTTTATGTGTCTTCGTATCTGTGCAATTATGAAGGTAAATTCAGCTAACCTGAACCGCCTGAACTGAACTTCTATTATTTTTTTACGATTCGTCCAGCAGCAGGCGTGTTTGTAATTTTGTCTGAAAGTGTCAGGTAAAATCAGGGCCACAAATGAGATCTCAGTGAACGCTCACTGCTACCGCTCTATGAGGAAAGCAGAGACTCCACACCAACTGAGAGTAGAGTAGCTTAAAAGTGACGTTCAAAGTTCTGTTGGACATGTTCAGTCCAGTTCAGTTTTTACTTTTCTAACGTTACCACTGTTCAGCTTGGATAACCACAGCTGTTATCTTAGCTAGTATGGATGATTATTGTACAAAATAATAAGAATAAAAAATGTAATGCAGTTCTACGACAGATGAATAGCACTGCATTATCACTGCTAATTATAGCTGAAACAGTGGTAATGGAGATACAAGGCGGCAAAGTTGGTTTTATAATCACACATTCTTTAGGAAACGCGTGGAAACTTAGAAAAGTGTTAAATTTAGCAGATGCTGTACACTGTGGCACACAGCAGTGGTGGCTAGAGGGGCTGTCCTCCCGTCTTTGAAAAGATACTTTCATACGTTTAGATGTCATTTTATATGTTTATTTAATATAATAAAGCAAATAAGCATCAACAATATAAGTGGAGTCTGTTTTTGTGACTAACGTTACCGTAGTATAGAAGACAATACAAGTTATTAGAAAAAATAGTACACAACACTCTACAATCGCGCCGGAACGGAAGTAATCCAGCATCCTTATATTCCACCGGAAGTACGTCATTCACCGCCGTGCATAGAGCCTATAAAGGCCTCCTGTAGCGTTTTGTAATCGATGCGTTTTTGTAAGAAAAATATCCATATCTAAAACATAATAAGCACTTTATTCTAGCTTGCGCTAACAGTCGTACACGTAAGCAGCTCCGGGCAGATGCCGTAGGACGTCAGTGTTGCGCATGCACCAGTGAATCTCGTGAAAAACAAAAATGTTTGTTTACAGAAGCAAAGTTTCCTTACTTTGGCAAAGGAAAACAAGTCTCTTCTTGGTTTATATCGAAATCCTCTGACATTTTCCTTTATAAATTCTGTGTGAGACACTTTTTATTAAGGATGGATGCACTTTATTGGACTTCTTTTTGACTGATGAAGAGAAACACCCGCCATGCCATTCTAAAGCTTAAAAAGTGCCATGATAATTTTTAATATAATTCCGATTGCATTGGTCTGAAAGAAAGAAGTCATTACACCTGGGATGCCTGGAGGGTGAGTAAATAATGGGCTAATTTTCATGTTTGGATGAACTAACCCTTTAAGTGGTCTAAATGTATTTATATCATATTGGGAAGGTGTAGGAGCATAAAATGTTCATCCAATCATATCCGAGGGCTACGATAGGCTTTCCTGCCTCTCTGTCAAGGTATTACGCTATTGCAGACCGAGCGAGAAATGAAGGCGATATTATTGTAATATTATGCGCTTTGTACTGTACTGTTTTCTCACGGCTGAATAAAACATGAGGTAATCTGACAGGGTTGCATTCAACCCTCCACCAACACTGTCTCTCATTGGGTTGCCAGGTCTACGTAACAAAACCAGCCCAGTTGCTACTCAGAAGTAGCCCAATCGCATTATGGGGGCAAATGGCTATCAAAATCCTACCTAGGCTCAGGAAAATACATGCCTCTATATAAGTTTCTACAACACCGTAATTCCATATCTTACTGCACGTTATACGGCAGTTTCAAACTTGTTATTAATCAAAACTTTATACCTTTAAATCATACTTTGTGTGAAAAAGAATAAAAGCTGTCAGTGTTCATTTCAACTGGAAACTGCAGCGATTCGTACAAATAGTCAAGGGTGCACATAAGTTGTCCGCAGGTTGGCATGCGCGACCAAAAAAAAAAAGTGCTGAAGTTCAAAGTGCGAATTTGCGTACCGACATGGTTACAGGTGTTACCATTTTACCATTACCATTTTAGATCGACAAACTGTAATGCTGTATAAGATTTCTATTCCAACTCAAAGCATAATTCTAGGCTATTCACTGCCGTTTTCAAAGCCCAATGCAAAACGTGACATTTCATTTACTGACGCTCTCCACTGAACGCTCTTTAATCAAAAGCGCAAAACCTGGCGGGAGCGCGTATACTTACTTGTCGGCAACCCGCCAAAATAAAAGCTTGCTAATTTTGGTTTGAAAATTATAAATTCACATAAGTCAATATTATAATTTTTACTATAAATGATAGTATTTTTCATTTAATACTCACTTTTTAATTTTAAAACATGATAGTATTACCACACTTTATTATTTTGTTTATTATTTAAGTTTTAATTGAAAATAAAGTGCAACGATATCATCGCTATAATTAAATATTTTTTTTTGGAGTTATATTTAATGGGTCACACGATGTAGTTTGAGGACCAAACCAAATCTCCAGATACTCTTATGAGAACCAGGCTAAAAAACTTATGTGCACCCCTGCATATAGTTGTTTTTCAGTTTTGCAGATATGTATATAGAGGCACATATTTCCAATGAGCCTATGTTGTTAAAATCATGTTCCAGTGGGTCTGCTTCCAGGAAGGATTTAACTTTACCCATGGACTAGCCTCTCCGAAATCGCTTACCCTACACCTTCTGTTTCAACCAATAGTGAATGGTTGCTAGTTGCTTAATGAACATTTGAACAGTAAGGGAGTGTTTAGAAAACCAGTTACATACATATTTTATGCAAATCTGGTTCGTTTTGCTTGTGGTGCATAAACGTCACCTATCATGTGCTCAAATTAACAGATGACTGAATTCACAAATAAAAAGGCCTGATGCACTGAACTGACAACATTTGAAGAGACAACTGTCTTACTTACTTCTTCTTTATGAATAAAGAATGAAACATTCTAAGATAAACAAATGTAAAAACAACCAATTTAATTATGCAGGGGACGCTTTGATGTTTCTTTGCATGTTTGATCATTTGAGCCGTCTTTGTTTGAAAGCAACAAACCGAGATGCAGAGACACGGCGGCTCACTTTGACGTGAAGAAAAGGAGCGCAGAGTGAGATACATTCATTAATGTCTCTTCACACAAAAAGAAGCGCTGGTGAGAATCGTGCAGCATCGTGTGTCAGAGTTTAAGTGTGAACAGAACACATTTCCTCAACTCTCACACACACTCCATATGTAGCCGTTCACTGGCCAGTCGGTTGCTATGGGAAACCATCAGAGCACATCAAAACGAGCCCTCGAGGGACTCCTGCCACGAGCAATCCTATCCACTGAAACACACTTAACAGTTGTGTGTGACAGAGTGCTGTTTCCGAGATGCGGACAATTCGGTTTCTCACCCCTTGCCTCATAAAAGAAATAGAAACTCATCTGTCAGCACTCTAATAACGGCCAGGAAAGCATTTAGGGGTCATGCTGTGCTCGGATATTGAGCGAGACATTTTAGAAAATGGAATAATTATTGGCCAGTACAAATATAAATCTAAAGAACAAAGCAAATAGATACGAATCACCCTTCAGTGAGACCTGGACTGTGATTTATGCTATAGCATTTATAAATAAGGATAGCATTTATACCTGAACATGGCATATTGAATGCAGTTATTGTGTTAAAAATACATGTATGAATAACATTTTAACATTTCTTTTGCTGCAAGCAAATGTGGTGTTAAATTTCACCAGAAATATACCTTTCCTCAAACAGAGAAGTCAAGTGAACTCAGTGGCGGTGATCTCTCAGGTTGTAGACCCACAGGTCTGAGCTTTTCAAGTCAGTGAGGGGGTGACTAATTGGCAGAGACAAAGTGCAGGTTGAGTCTCCATCTTGTGGCCATTAATCATAATATTCATAGATGTGTATCTCACAATCTTCCCTCCTAAATGCTCTTGAAGTATATTACTTTCACATTTAGGTTATTGGCAGATGAAAATGCTGCACAGGAAAGTGCATATTGTGTAAGTGACAATTATCGAAGGCATGTAAATGAGGATACCGCTAAATCTAAACTTTACATTAAGGTGGGGAATATAATATATATATAGTTTGAAGTCACATTTGACATTAAAGAGACTTAGAATGTTAAAAAAGTTTTCTTAACGTTGTTTCCTTGAACTTTCTATTAATCTGAAAAAAGTTACCAGTTTCCACAAAAATATTAAGCATCACGACTGTTTTCAACACTGATTAAAGTAAGAAATATTTCTTGAATAGCAAATCAGCATATTAGACTGATTTCCGAAGGATCATTTTACACAGAAGACTGGGGTAATTATGCTGAAAATTCAGCTCTGCATCACAGGGATAAATTACATCTTAACATATAATAAAATATAAACTATTTCCCTAAACTAAAAAATCCCTTGTTTGTCCTGAAAACTTAAACTGCCTGCTGTTCTTCAAAAAAAAAAACTTCAGGTCCAACAAATTCTTTGGTTTTGCAGCATCTTTTGCATATTTGAACTCTTTCCAACAATGACTATGATTTTGAGATCCAACTTTTCACACTGAGGACAACTGAGGGACTCATATGCAATTATTACAGAAGGTTCAAACGCTCACTGATGCTTCAGAAGGAAACATGATGCATTAAGAGCTGGGGGTGAAAACTTTTGAACAGAATAAAGGTGTACATTTTTCTTATTTTGCCTAAATCTCATGTTTGTTTGTTTTTTAATTTAGTACTGCCCTTCAGGACAAACAAGAGACCGATGAACAACAAAATATGTGGATCATTCAGGTAACAACAAAGTATTAAGAATCAAGTGTATGTAAACTTTTGAACGTGGTTGTTTTTATAAATTCAACTATTATTTTCTCTTGTGGACTATATGTAAATGTCTTTTATGTGAAATATCTTATTCAGGTCAGTACTAAATACAAAAATAATAATTGTATGACCTCTTACTTTTGGTAAAATAATTAACATTTTGCAAATACTTCAAAATGTATGTAAAATTTGGCCAGAACTGTAAAAAAAATCAGAGTAAACATATATACAGTACATACAGTATAAATATATAAAAGTACACACACTGACAACTATTTTCAAAGGTATCCTGACATTTTTTTGAATAATCACTTTGCTTGCATCTTTTATGAGTTCATATTAATTGAGCAACATGAAATATTTATACTTTTAAAAATTAATTTGACACAGGGCTATTTGAAATGCACTAGTAAAGGCCAAAAGAACACCAAAGGTATAAACCAATGCCTATATTTCACCTAAAATCTTGATGTTCATTGAAAAAGTGAAAATAATTATAGAACATATTTAGAAAAATTCTTAAAGTTAGATTGTTAGGGTGATAATATATACGACCTCTCCTATACTTATATCACAGCCAACCACTGCTGAAATGCTAAAAATGTTTGGCAAAAACCCCAAGCCACATGCCAGGTTTGCTGTAACAACGAAGATGCTTTTATGCTCTCTGGTACTGTAGCTAGAGGCAAGAACAAACATGTAAAGTAATAAGACATGACTTAGCCTAAGAGCATCCTGCCAAGTGAATAACCATTTATACTATGGTATTCAGAGGTCGGATGGGGTTTAATGTCAAAGATATGCCTAGTGGCTCTTTTACTTTTTGGAGCGGTTGTATAATACCCTCACTGCCCATCTTAGTGTCCAGTCAGTTCAGAGGTCTGACTGTTATTAGCTTTTCCTTCCAATAAGTCCTCCATTTTCAAAAACCACACTTTCATCTCAGATTATGTGTCTATGCACACATAACTATTCACACTACATGCAACACAGACATCTAAATTAAGATTTCAGCACTGCGTATCTCCATCTGCTTGAGACCGGTAATTGGTGAACAAACCGCGCGCTCCTCATTAGAGTTTTGTGAGGGTCACTAAAACTGATTCAAGGGTCTCTCATTAGAGATGCTAGAGGTGTGAAGCAAGGAAGCTCAAACGGCACATCAGACTGTCATCTCATTATCCCGATGTCCAGCACCACGTAAACAACCAGAGGACATCAAAACAATATTAAAGACTATTGACATCTGTATGCATCTCTTTTTGCCGTTATTAGGGACCCTGGATCCCAGCGATTAAATGAGCCAGAATGCTCTTTTATTGCAAAACGAGCTTTGTAGTTATCAAAGTTGATTTTGTCTAGGCCCCTCCCATGTTGTTTGTTCAACTATTAAAGCATCCATTCATCCACTAATCAGTAAAGATACAAAGCATAAAAACATCACCATACAACACAACAGAACATGCCACATGCTCATTGCAATGTCTAACTATTTTATGTTGCTTTGGCTAATTGATATTAATTTGTACACCACATTTGTATGTGATCTTCTTACACCTCAGTGACCTTGGGTGTGGACTGCTTTTTTGCTAAAAACTGTATATTTTCATACCATTCATATCATTCTAATTCATATGCCACCTTTCAAAATAGTTAGGTTTTCCAGCGAGATTAGATTGTTTATTAATCTTAATGGTAATTTCAACATTTATACATTTTTGAAATCAATAAATTGATGCACTGTTATCCAATATGAACAATAGGCAACTGCATTTCCATTAACTTACATTAACAAAGTTTGTTTCATTGCTCATGTTAGTTATAATGCATTAACCACGGTTTACAAATGAGACCTTATTGCAAGTGCTTCCAAATAAATCAGTAAATTAAAAGGACATTAAATGCACACTCTTCTGACTAATGCACTGCAATGGTAAACATGCTCACACAGCTTGACTGAAAGAATCTAGAGTAAAACAGATCAATGAACCATCAATGAAAAAGATCATTTCTTTGCAGTATGTTTATATTGTCTATATCCTCAAGACACTTGAGCTTAAATGTTTGCTATTCAAGGCATCATTAATGGTTGCTGGCAAGGTTATCCTTATTAGAAGAAATAAAAATGCTATTACAAATGATCTGATGTTGTAGTAAAATTGGGGTTTGATTAACATAAAGCGTTCAAAATCTTAGGGTTTATTCCTAATACTGTGTTGTTAGCTGAATGACCCACAGCTGTGTTTTTTTTTTTTTTTGTTTAGTGATCCCTTGTTTGTCCTGAACAGTTAAACTGCCTGCCGTTCTTCAGAAAAATCTTTCAGGTCCCAAAAATTCTTTTGTTTTTCAGCATTTTTATGTATTTGAACCCTTTTCTAACAATGACTGCATAATTCTGAGATCAATCTTTTCAAAGTGAAATCTTTTTGAATTTGAAGATCAGGGTGAATGTAACTTATTTTGTCTTCTGGGAAACATGCAAGTATCTTCTGTGGCTTCTGAAGGGCAGTACTAAATAAAATAAAAAATGATATTTAGGCAAAATAAAAAAACGTACACATCTTCATTCTGTTCAAAAGTTTTCACCCCTGGCTCTTAATGCATTGTGTGTCCTTCTGAGGCATCAGTGATCATTTGAACCTTCTGTAATAGTTGTATATGAGTCCCTCAGTTGTCCTCAGAGTGAAAATATGGATCTCAAAATCATACAGTCATTGTTGGAAAAGGTTTAAATACACAAAAATGCTAAAAAAAAATCAAAGAAATTGTGGGACCTGAATGATTTTTCTGAAGAACAGCAGCCAGTTTAACTGTTCAGGACAAACAAGGGACTCATGAAGAACAATCACTAAACAAAAAAACAGCTGTGGATCATTCAGGTAACAACAGTATTAAGAATCAAGCGCATGTAAACTTTTGAATGGGGTGATTTTTATAAATTCAACTATTATTTTCTCTTGTGGACTATATGTAAAGTCTTTTATGTGAAATATCTTATTCAGGTCAGTACTAAATAAATAAAAAAAACATGCATTTTGTATAATCACTCTTATTTTGGTAAACACTTCAACCTCAACTGTATAATGAATTAAATACTTTTATTTAGTTAGGATGCATTTAATTGACTAATTAACTCATAAACTTACAGGGTAAAAAAAAAAAAGCACAGAACCACAAAAATGCCAGCATTGATCACCTGTCCTTGAGATAAATAGAGAAGCTCAGTTTGAACACCGGTTTGATTCTGAACAAAGTCCACTCTAATAAATCATTATTTATTTTCTTTCTATGTGCTCGCAGTAACCCTTCGTCCTTGCTCTAGCAGCCAGTATCAGGTGACATTCTGGTGCAATATCATAGTTCAAAGTCTACTGCATAATACCTTTAACTTATTCAGAGCTCTCTGAATTTAGTTAAATAGATACTAACACTGGATTTAGAAAATAATGTGGCTGTGTGAGCACAATCGAGTTTTGCTCTGACACGAGACTTGAGTGTGGAATACAGTGCACTGCAAACCACCAGCCAGAAACACGACAAACAAGGAGCTTACGTCTCCAAAAAACAAACTCGATGGTGACTCGCTTATTGAATGTGAGTTTTTTCAAATCTAGATAGCATCCAAAAATAGACAGGATCTACAAAAAGTTTGAAAGTTGAGCATGTCAGGTGTCACAAAACTCTGAATAACTACTGATTCCACCTGAAAATGCTGAAAAATACACGTATATGTGACCCTGGACCACAAAACCAGTTACAAGGGTACATTTTTTTTAAATTGAGATTTATGCATTATCTGAATAAATAAGCTTTCCATTGATGTATGGTTTGATAGGATAGGACAATATTTTGGCTGGGATACAGCCATTTAAAAATATCAAAATATAGAGAAAATTGCCTTTAAAGTTGTCCAAATAAAGTTCTTAGCAATGCATATTACTAATCAAAAATGCTAGTAAATTTACAATATATATTCAGGGAACACGATTTTTACTTAATATCCTAATGATTTTTGGCGTAAAAGAAAAATCAATCATTTTGACCCATACAGTGTATTTTTGGCTATTGCTACAAATATATCCGTGCTACTTAAAAGTGGTTTTGTGGTCCAGGGTCACATATTATCTTTATTAATATTAGTATGTTTTTTTCTGGTTTGCCTCCTCAGTCAAGATATTTACGCCATCTCTTTGATCTACCATGGAGAGATTTTATGTTCTGATGTTTTGAATAATTAATTGCCCATTAACACCCTGCAACACTCTGGTGATGAATACTGAGAAGCCTTGCCCCCTTTACAGTGAAATAAACTGAATCAACATAAATCTATTTTATTTTCAGGGCCTATTTGATAATGCTACTATCTTATTGAAGAGCCAACTCAAGCCAATGACATCCACACAAGCAATTCATCTGTTACAGCACTGCAAAAAAAAGATAATCCCACAGTTTACTATTCTAACAAGGAATGTAAACTTATGACGCATCAAAAATTCACAATATATAAACACTTAACTTGCATTGCAAACCCCCAAATTTAATCAAGTTAATGCTTAAAGGTGTAAGGCAGCTCCGTGAAGATTAGCTTGATTACATACACTCAATGGCCATCTCAATGAAATATTGACGATTAATCTGAATAAATTAAAATGTTTATGTTCATTAGGCACTGAAGCAGCAAAGCTGCTGGATAAAAGAACACAGACATTTCTTTTCCTCTGCCATTAAATAAATTGACAATTTCTTCCAAAAAAACAAAACAAAAACAATATTAAATACTTTACAAACTCTGAACAAGACTTGCCAGGGGTAAACATTGAGTGTGACTTCATTATGCGCATGTGTGTTTTTTTTTTTGTTTTTTTTCTCAGGGAAACTGTGTAGTGATGTCTGAATGTTTGGTGGGTTAAAGCGAGAACATGTGTAGTGTAGCATGATAAAGAAGTAATACTTATAAAATGTGTGTCAATGTAACAAGCAGCAGAGGTACTGTTATTCTCGAATTTTGTCTGTGCTGCAAACCTCGTCGTTTGTGCAAGCTGAAGTCCAGGAGTGTGTTTGTGAAGGGCTTTTTGTGGGAAAGTGTACTTGCAGGGTTTCATGGCAGTTCAGTCCAGTCTGTTTTTGTTGCTTTGGTTTAAGAGGCAGAGAAAGAGACAGAATAGAGAGAGAGAGAGGGAGAGAGAAAGATAAAGAGAGGCCCTTGATGATATTCAGACCACAAACTTGTTCTTAGTAGTGGAGCCACTCTTAGTGGCTGTGTCAGTATGAGACTGGTAACCAATGGTCATATTCATAGGGATGCCTAGTCGTTCCTTGTACACCCTCCTGCCAAACAAACACAAGTACACGTTGTAACTGTCCGAGTATGTTATAGGCCTAATTTACAGTGCTTTGCAAAACTATTCACGTTTTGTTATGTTGCAGCGTTATGTTAAACTGTTTTAAATTGATTTATTCCTGCCTCAATCTACACTCCGTACACCATAATGACAAAACAAAACTTTGGACATTTTTTAGAAATAAAAAACTGAAATGATTCCATTAGTATAAGAATTCATACCCCTTTCTGAAACACTTGAAATTTAGCTTAGGAGCATTCATATCAGTTGTAGATGTTACTACACTATGAGAGGAGTTAAAATGTGGCAAATGCATTTGAATGAGCGTGATTTGGAAAGGCACACACCTTTCAGAAAAGGTCTAACAGCTGAAAATGCATATCAGAGCAAAAACCAAGCCCCTGAGGTCAAAATAACTGCCTGTAGGGCTTACAGACAAGACTGCGTCAAGCCACACATCTGGGGAAGAGTTCAGAAAAAAATTATGCTGCATTGAAGGTTCACATAAGCTCTTCCTAGAGCTGGCCTCCTGGCCAAACTGAGCAATTGATGGAGAAGGACTTTGGTAAGAGTGGTGACCAAGAACCTGATGGTCATTCTAGTTGAGCTCTACGATCATATATGCAGATGGGAGAAACTTGCAGAAGGACAAAAATCACTTCAACACTCCACTGATCTGGGCTTTATGGCAGTGTCAATCCTCTCCTCAGTGAAGAAACAAAAACACACTTGGAATTTGCAAAACAGCACCTAACGAAACTCTCAGATTGTGAGAAAAAAAGAGTCTCTGGTCTGATGAACCTCAAATCCAAGCTTCATGTTTGAAGGAAACCAGGCACTGCTCTTCATCTGTACAGTAGCATCCCAAAAGTAAAGTGTGCTGGTAGCAGCCTCATGCTGTGGGGCTGTTTTTCAGCAGCAAGGACTGAGGGACTCATCAGAGTAGTAGGTAACTCAACACAGCAAAATATAGAGATAGCCTTAATGAAAACTTAGTCCAGAGCATCCAGACTGAACAGAAGATTCACCTTCCAACAGGGCAATGACCCTAAGCGCACAACAAGAGTGGCTTATAGAAAACCCTGAGAATGTCCTTGAGTGCCCAGCCAGAGCCTGGGCTTGAACCCAATCAAACATTTCTGGAGGAACCTGAAAATGTCTGCCAGACCCCATCCAAACTGACAAAGCTTGAGAGGTGAAGAGGTGAGGTGAAGAATGGCAGACAATCGCCAAATGCAGATGTGCAAAACTTGTCGCATCACACCCAAAAAGAAATAAGTAGTGAGTTATGGGTTTTAATACTTATGCAATGCACTTATTTCAGTGTTTCATTTTTAATAAATTTGCAAAGTTGTCACAAATCTGTTTTGTGCTTTATCAATATGGTGTATAGAGTGTAAATTGATTAGAAAAAAGTAATTTAAAGCAGTTAAACATAAGGCTGCAACATAACAAAACGTCAAACAAATGAAGGGGTATGAATACTTTCACAAGGCGCTGTAAGTACTATGAATGCATGAGAATCTCACCCTATGTGCGTTATAGCCTCTCTGTTCTCATAGTCAGATGTCCAGATGGCAATTTTATCTCCTTTTGTTCGGACATTGACTACAGCCCCGCACACTTCGTCACTGTGGTCGTCAAAGGCCTCACCGATGAGGCAGAGCAGCTGTAGGTATGACACAGGTGAACGTTATAGAGTCAGAGCTACAGAAGTACATGAATTACGTGTTTGTTGAGGGGGCGTTCAGTGACTAACTCAGAACTCTTACAGTTTCCAACCAAAAGCGGTCCAGGTCATACTTCCTCTGCTGCTTGTTGAGAGTGATGAGCCAGCGGCCTCCTCTTTTATTCCTCTCATCCTCCCACATAGGCTCAATACCATCCTGCAACCCAAGCACAAAGCAAAGTCCACAGTAACCTGGAGAATCTCGTACACTACCTCTGAAAAGCAGCAAGCAACAGTAAACAAGCAGAAATAAAGAACAAAAAAAGAATAGATATACACAGATGTTATATTTTACAAATGCTATACTTTTGCATACAAATGCTGATCCTTCACTACACTTTTTCTTCTTTTATAACATCCCACTGGAGATTTCCATAGCCGAGTTCATGTGTTTAAAGCCTAGTGGAAGAACTGATAAAATATGTACCTTGAATGCAATGCTTTGAAAAAGAGTTTTTATGCTTTACTTGAGGTGATTTTTGAATTGTGTGAAAAAGGGTTAATGCGAATAGTGGGAGATGGACATGCATTTTGCAAATAAATTCACCAAAAAAGTCATGTGACTTCACACTATGGCAGTGATTCTCAACTCCAGTCCTTGGGGGCCCACTGCTCTTCACATTTTGTATATCTCCTTAATTTAACACACCTGATTCAGATCATCAGATCGTTAGGAGAAAGATCCATGATCTGAACGGAGTGTGTCAGATTCAGAAATATACAAAATGTGCAGAGCAGTGGGCCCTGAGGACTGGAGTTGAGAAGCACTGAACTATGGCACGGGATAACTTGACTAACCAGCAGACTTGTCTCATTGCATGGCATCTGAAATGTTGTTATGGTCATTCTGAAATGCCTAAGCAAAGTTTGTCGTCAAAGTATTTCTGTATAATTGCCTCCCAAAACTCTTACATGACTGTGTTCCCAAACAGCAGGCATTCGCCTCTCAAAGCAGTGACCAAATTTATTGTGTTTTGTCTGCTCTCTCTGAGGTGCAAGTAATTTATTATATATGAAAATTATTATATTCAGTGGCTTCTCCTAGTTTTCTTAGTGATATTTAGTGAGTTTATCAGGAAGTGACTTTTTTTGTTTTCTTTGACTCGTTGGATGGAAACAGTGCTTATTCGCAAATGTTTTATGCAATAGTCCATCCAAAGCTGTGCAACTTTGGATGAAAACCCGGCTAATGTAAATGTAAGATTTGTAAAAGAGACATGCATACAGCATGCATTCCTTCTTTATCTCTTATCTGGCAACATTCCACCATATTTTACATTTTTTTTTTCAGTAAAATTAGTCCAAACATACGTTCCCTACAGACTTACATTAGAAAAGAGTAACAGTTCACCTGATAATATATCAAAAAGCAAAAGATGCTATGGTCTTAAAGTCATTGTAATGGGTGTTTATTGGGTGCGATTAGGCCTGCTGCTATAGTCGGTGTTGACGGTAAAACTAGTGTGGGTTTCGTCACTTGTCCACTGCGGCACCGCCCCCACCACAATTTATTTGTTATTTTATATTAGGCATATAACATGGTGTATTTTTATTCGTTTTGTTAATAAAAGTACATTATGTTACAATAATGCCGCTAATTTAAAAGTGAAAGTAAAATGCGCATGGCGCTTTTACAGGCTATTTAAAAGCGAATGAGTGAGGAAATGAGGGAAAACTAACAAACTAAAAACAAAAAACTGCTTGACGTCGAATTGCAGCTAACTTAAAAGTTATAGTAAAATGCGCACTAGGGCTGTGCAATTAATCAAAATTTAGTTTTGATTTTGGATTCAAATGATTATGAAAATACAAACTTTCGCTCTATAAAAGCCCAATTTCACATGCAAATCCGTAAAATCATGTAACGTGACTTGCATAAAATAGGACCTGCTTGATTTATTAATGTTTATTTAAAAGCACGAAAGAGAATTTGCGCTGTTCTGTGTATGCGTTCAGAGACGGAACACAGAACAAGGACAAGTAAAGTGAACGTTTAGCTTAAGATGCGTACCTAAACGGTCAAAAACATGCAAACATATGTCAAAATGCGGCGCATGGTGATTATTCGTGTAAACCTTCGTCAGTTATGTCTCAAATTAACGTAAACAGTTGAGAATGAAAATGCTCGTGTAACCTTATATAAGATCCGTGCAGCTCTTAAAGCGGCCACGAGTAATATTCCTTTTGCCGTCTCTGTGCTTAATGTTAATCAAACAACAAAAGACAAAGACAAAATCACTCACTGCTCTTGACAGAGGGACTTTTGGATTTTTTTAAGAAACAAAACATGTTTAATTCCTACAGTGAAGACTTTGCTGTTTTATATTACATTCAATTAATTACATTCAATTAAAAAAGTATCTTTTTTTATATTTTATTGCTATCTTTGAAATGAATCAATTATATAAAGTTCCAGACCCACTCATAATCATGTTAAATAATTGTGATTACAACATTGACCAAAATAATCGTGATTATGATTTTTGCCATATTCGAGCAGCCCTAATGCACACAACGCTTTTACAAGCTATTTAAAAGCTTTTTAAAAGCGAAGGAAAGTGAGGAAAAGAGGGAAAACTCAAACAAGCTAAAAACAAACAAGAGCTTGACGCCGATTTGCTACTAATTTGAAAATGGAAGTAAAATGTGCATGGTGCTTCTACTGAAGGAAAACGAGGAAAAACTCAAATGAACTACAAAACAAACAGTTCCTGGACGCTGAATTGCTGCTAATTTTAAAGTGAAAGTAAAACTCAAACGACCACCCCCCACGGTGATACCGGTGTTGTCACACGTTGATTAACCAGTGGGGAAAATTTCCTCACCGTCACAACTCTAGGTGCAATTTGAGAGCTTTAATGAAGATGATGACAGAATTTTCACTTTTTGAGCTGAACTATTTGGGTGAATAATACATGAAAATGTCAGCAGTTATGATGGAAGCCTACCTTGAAAAGTGAGTAGTCACACCCTGACATCAAATTACTGGAGAGCTGAATGTGGTTATAAAGCCTATGAAGAAGAGATTCATAAAATCAATTAGATTTGAGGGGAAAAACAGTGCTATTAAACACGCAAAATCTCTTCAATAAAGAAAATCTTTAAAAGTCTTACGCCCAGAAATCCTCTACTGTGTCAACTTTTGAGATCAGCCTGAGATTGGCCTGCCATGTTTTGCTCTTGTCATTTTTGAAGAACCATAAAGACCATCTTTAAGGAGAAAACAGAAACAACATTTTCAGAACAGTCTTAACAGTATAACTTTATACAGAGAAAATATTATTTATGCTTAAGACATTTACAAACTGCATTTAGAAGCTAGCACATTACTTGAAAACAAGTTAGAAAACAAATCCCTTAAAAAACAAAGTGCATTCATTCACTAGACCTGTTCTGTAGGGGGTGTTTGATGTAGCTCTCAGGGCTGACAATCTCCTGATTGGTCTCTTCTGAGTTCTCCTCTTCACTCTTACAAGAAACTGAGTTTAATTCCTGCACAGGAACCTTTAAGCGATTAGTTTAACCTAATACATTCAAGTTCACATCACAGCAGCCAATATAAAGACAAAGACACACACACAACGCTGACAGAAGAGAAAGACTGTAGGCAATGTCCCTTTATTGCCCTCATTTATTTAACTTACCACAAGCATCCAGAATAGGACTAATTCAACAGCTGGGACCAGTGCAATACCTGGCTGTTAAATGTGATTGTGTTGTATCTGATGACACTCTTAAGACTACAGTCACTGTTAGTTTTGCTCAACTTGAACCTTTGTGTGTGTGTGTGTGTGTGTGTGTGTGTGTGTGTGTGTGTGTGTGTGTGTGTGTGTGTGTGTGTGTGTGTGTGTGTGTGTGTGTGTGGTCCAAGTGTTTACAGTCATTCATTATTATGAGTCTTTCATGTGAGCAGTTTAGAACATACAGATGCAAATTTATACACTTGAAATTAATTTAACGTGTCAATCTGAAACTTAAACCCAGATTGTAACAGCTGTGAATAAACTATGGTTTGGAATAGCTTTTATAGTTAGATCCAGCATTGTGTCGTTACACTACAATTCATTTCACTTTCCTCATTCGCTGTCTTAGATTTTGACAGCTGTGCTGTGACAGGCACGCTTTGTTCCCGAGAGGAAATTAAACAAGATAAAAAGTGTGGCTAAATGCATATAGGGTAGTGGTGACGAACAGACATCTGGAAAAGTAATTAAGTGCCCTACGCGACTGGAACATGTCTTGTCAATTTTCAGCCAAACTTGTTGAGCCACCCCATTCAAACATGTCGAAAAACTTTTTGAAACTTTACAGAGGACCACATTTAAACGCAATTTTCGCCTAAAAAGAAGTATAAACGTATTGTTAAGGGCAGGTAGTTTTGTAGCGTAGCGCTGAAGAGCAGGAAAGTGTAAAATAATCTTTGAGAAGTTTATTGACTCACCGGCTCCGCCGTCGCCATTTTACGTAAGTCGTTCACAGGCCTCATAAGGGACGTTTACGCTTCACTTCAGTGCTTCGCTCTGATTGGCTGACACAGTGCTGAGAGCGAATCACAAGCGGTGTTTCAAAACCTAACAACGAACGCCTACCAGAAAAGATTCAAACACGATGTAGCTATGACCGATGCCTGAATGAATTATTCTGTTGAATCGGATCTTATTGATGAATATTTTTTTTTTTTTTTTTTTTTTTATTAATGAATAAGTAGAACCACTTTACAAACCGTCAATCACCAACTTATATATTAAAACCTAAATATGTTTTTTTAATGTAATATGACTGAATCACAGATTGTATCTACAAAATACGGTTTAATATGCACTACCAGTCAAAAGATTTGAACAGTAAGATTTTTTATGTTTTGAAATAAGTCTCTTCTGCTCACCCAGCCTGCATTTATTTCATCCAAAATATAGTAAAAACAGTAACATTTTGAAATATTTTTACTATTTATAATAACTTCTGTATGCCACTGTTTTCTATTTGAATATATTTTAAAATGTAATTTATTCTTGTGATCTCAAAGCTGATTTTTAGCATTATTACTCAGAAATCATTCAAGTTTTCAGATTTGCTGCTCAAAAACATGTATTATTATTATTATTATTATTATTATTATTATTATTATTATTATTATTATTATGTTGAAAACAGCTGAGTAGAATTTTTTTCAGGTTTCTTTGATGAATAGAACGTTCAGAAGAACAGCATTTATTTGAAATAGAAATATTTTGTCTTTTAAAACAAGATTATTTTATATATAATATATATATATATATATATATATATATATCGATTTTATTGAAAATGTTGTGATGCCTAATGTAAATGCAATTTATGTTTGTTTTTATGAGCAGAATCAGGGCTGTCATGAAGTCAAATGAATAATTATAAAATTATAATAAACATAAACAGTAATAAACAGACATAAAGTAACTATTAATATACAGGAGCGTTTTGAGCACAACAGACCGAAATATGATTCCTTGAGACGTAAAAGAGCAGCTGAATCGTTTTTAGCCGGTTCGTTGAAATGAACTGTTCAAAAGAACCGATTCGCGAAAATGACGCCCCCAAATGTTGTCTACGTAGTTGGCTCATTAGGTTTTGAAACACAACCGTGCACTTTAATAACTGTATATGTTTATAACAAGTGCATATTTATAATTGAGAATTACAGTATGAACCAGTCTAAAAAATAAAACCTTATAAAAAAAAAAGAAAATGTTTTTGTTTATGACTGCTTTTCTCAGCTCTACGGAATCGGCATATACAGTTCGAATAGTTTTTAATTCATTTATGTTTGTCCATTATAAAGGTTTTAATAAACACATTACAATACTTTGGATGACAAATCTTTTATTTTGACCGCACTCTGACTCATGACGTCAAGTTGTACCTTCTGTTGACAGCCAAGACCGGAAGTATCGCCAACAGCCATCTGGTTACCAGCCCTTCGGCCCTTTCTCAGGTCAACAGCAATCATTTTGTTTTAAAAAATATGTCAAGAACTAATCGGATCGTACATGACACGGAGGTACGTCATTCTGATGTCTTGTGCGGGACGCGAAATCGAAGCCGGTGTCATTGCGAGCACGAGGCTGCTGTCAGACCTGCACACAGAGAGCAGGTAAGAGTGTCAGATCTGATCTGTTCACCTCGACTGATCTCAGTCGTGATTTTGATTTAATATTTAAAAATGCTAATTTAAAAAACACAGCTGCATGAGTGTATCCGCCGTCGAATTTCTTTTACTTTCTGCTAGGAAATTGCGAAACCTTATTTGATTTTATCTGGAACTTCATACCCTGCCCTTCCTCTCCTTTTTTTATCAAGAGATTTCCTCATCAAACCACAGCCTGCTCTATGAATAGCTGTTTGCAATGTTGTGACATTCATAAGTATAACATACGGTATTCACGGCAGTCAGTCTAATCTCTTAAGCCTCAACAATATCTCATGTAGCTTACTTTAGCTAAATAATGAAACCCAAGTATACCAACCAGTTTTTCGCCTGTCTATATTTAGCATGAGTACATGCAAACATATAATCACACTCCCACAGATACTCTGAGGCTCAGTCATGTGGTGTCATCTTGTACAGTGTTTTGCTTTGTGTTACTTAAAAAAAACATGATATAATCTAAACTGTCTATCATCTCAGAATGACCTCAGGGGAAGAGAAAGACCACACAGTCACTCTGTAGCAGAGCCACAGGAAGAGCCAGGACCTGCGCCAGAGGCTCCGTTGGTGGACGACTGCGAGAGACTGGGCACTTTTTTCGGAGAGCTCAATAAGTGTTTGAGGGGTCTTGGTTTCACCCAGCTTTATTTTGGAGAAAAGATCGTGGAGCCTGTGGTTGTGATGGTGTTTTGGATGCTGCTCTGGTTCCTTGGTATCCAAGCTCTTGGCCTTGTGGGAACTCTATGCATTATTATCATTTATATCCAGAAATAACAGATGTGAAAATGGACAGACGCATGAAGGTGCCACTCAAAGCCAGTGCCAGTGAAAGAGAGAAGAGTCTTTCGCCTGAAGATAATCATCGGATTTACCTTAACTACTGAAATGATTCCTCCAGTCTGTGAATTGTCTATTAGCTGTGAAAGGTACTTGTGAAGAGCATGCTTCCCTTCAATATTTGCATTGACAAAATGGGTGCATATTGACATGCTGACTATCAAAGGTTAAAGAGCATTTATATAACCGGATTCTAATGACAGGTGTACATATCAGTTATATGGTCCTTGGCTTTGTTGAATGTATTACTATTGTTCTGCCTGGTGTCAGTCCTGCATTCTCCACACAATTGCACTAGAGGGCAACCTTCCTCATTCTCCCCTAAACATGTCTTGGGAAATATACCAGGGAATAATAATCAATCTTTGTTAAACTTGAATGTGTTAATACTACTGCATGTGAATGTTTTGAGATAACTTTGAAAGTATGAAACTGTGTTAAAACCAAACCTTTTATGATAAAAGACCTATAATATGAGCTGTAAATTCCTATTTGGTATTTTTATGAGTTGATTTTAGATAACACGCACGCTCATGTTGTCTGTTCTTTTCAAAGATTCAGTATCAATGTTGCAATATCAGTATCAATGAAAAGGATAAATTCATAACAGGGAAATATTTAGTATGCAAATGTGCTACAGTAGAATGTATGACTCATTCAGGATCAGAAGTATATAAAAAGGCCATTTTTTTATTGCACTTAATTTTATTGCGTTTCTTTAAGAATTATGACATTATTAAAAATTATTGAATGAACTCTAACTTTTTAAGCAAGGTTTAGCTGCTCTTTGTTTAACTGTGAATATCTTTGCAAGATGACATCACTTCATAATTCATATTTGATTATGACTATTTTTGGTACTTTATTTAGTATTACAATTCATAATTGCTGATACAATGCCAAACTGTGCCATGATTTATTTTCACCAACATAGCATTTACTGTATGTGTATTTTTGGGTGGTGGTGGGTTGTTTGGACTTTGAGTAATTTATTTGGAAAGAATTTATATTTTAAATCATTCTGCAATGTATTCAAACTTTAAAACTGGGTTATTATCATAATAAAAATTATAATTGTTTTAATTTGTTGTTATACTGTTCAGTTCTTCCTGCATAATTCCATCAAATTCTTCTGGGTTGTGTTTCCCAAAATCAGTAAGCCTGTAGATCATAGAAACCTTTGTTACAAATCAATTTTTTATTATTTACTTGAAATGCTTTTGGGCCTTTTTTCTAAAAAGAATTGTATTTGTATGAATTCAAATTGTATAATATCCAAATTACACATTTTTAGTAATTGTGCAGTTAATATTTTCAGAAAGTTTTGGAATATTTGTCCTCTCCCCAAATTTGTCACTACCGAAACATAGTAATATATAATTTAATAGAAGCAATATATTAAGATAATAAGATTTTGTTTACATCTACATTGTAAATATATATATATATATATATATATATATATATATTGCTATTTTATTGATTTTCTCAGAGGTAGATCAATAACAATTACATTTTTAACAACATCTCAAGTGTAATTTATGAGATTTGTTGTATTTTGAATCTAATTTTTCTTTGTATAAGGCAGACAGTTAATCATACTGATTTCAAAGGTAAGGATTTATTAGTTTGAATATACATTGAACCAAACACTATCATAACATTTTAGTTGATAATTCAGTATAGATTATTTTTGACAAAATATCTCATGTTTCGGTCGTGACTGCACATTTTGGTAGCGAAAGTATGTTTTGGTAGCGACCATATAACATTACAGAATTTTAACTTGCATGCTAAAACACAACTAAAACACAAAAAAATTGCATAACTGTACAAAAATGTTGTTTATTTTCCCCAAATATGACGATTTTGTGTTGCCTTTTGTCACTACTGAAACAATGATGACATGTTTTGGTCGTAACTGTTTCGGTAGTGACAAATTTATGGAATAACACCCAAAAAAATCAATGATTTTTCAATGACATTCTTTTTTTTTACATGAAGTGTCATAATTTACAAAGAAAATATAATATATAGGAAAAAATACAAAAATTATTTCAATATAATTTTCATAAATTGAAATTAAGGGGTTAGGGTTTGGGACAGCCACCTCCCAATTGAAAGTACCCAATAAATGAAGATTTGATATATATTGAGCTTACTGATATTTTAAATATTGTTGTGGGTTTCAATAAATAATAGAAGGATCTTAGTAAACATCTAAGATTACATAAATGCTTTTTTTTTTTTTTGGTTGTGAGACAGCAGTTTGGACCATTTCTGTACAATGGCCCATATAATTGTGTTACAGATTCATAGAACATCATATACAGTATCTCTGAGTACAGTTTCTTAAGTATTTCCTGTTTAACCCAAAGTAAAATGTAAAGAAGACATGCACAGAAATGCTTAAAATACCTTGTTGACCCTTACTCAGCCAATGTTGGCTAAGAAACTTTAAACTTGCCATAAAGTTTTCTTAGCTCATGATTTGCCAAAATCACACAACATAGAAATAATCTTAATATATATGTTTACTAATAAGTTAAAGTTTTACTTCAGAAAAAGAAAGAGAGGGGGAGAGAGAGATTGCTTCATCCACATAATACCAGAGTATAAAAACGAGCTCCAAAGAATCTCTGCCTCTTTGCATTCATCACAGCAATACGACTACATTGGGAAATGGCCACTGCAGGGAAGGTTCGTAAACTTGTCTTTTGGTCTCTTTTCATTTGTGCTGCAGAGCAGTTAATGCATTTTTAATACAACTCCAGTCCCTTTATGGATTTAAGCTCATTTCCATTGATCTATTGATGAGGAAGAGTTTACAGTGCAAAGACATTAAAAATAAGTTTCTATCTGAGCAATTCAATGCTAATGTTTTACTAAGGCTCTCATAATAATGCCATGAAAGCTTTAAGCCATCCAATTTATGGATCAAATGTACAGTGATAGTTTTTGTGTATGTTATTATTGCAATGCACAACTGACTGACAAAAAAAAAAAAAATGCTACTTTTTATCTTACAATTCTGACTATTTTTTCTTGCAATTGTGAGTTTACATCATATAATCTTGACTGTTTTTCTCAAAACTGTGGGATACAAACTCGCAATTATGACTTTTTTTCTTAGAATTGTCAGATATCTCGCAATTTTCAGAAATTAAGTTGCATTTCTGAGAAATAAAGTCAGAATTATGAGATATAAACTCCCAATTGCGAGTTAAAAAGTCAGAGTTGCGAGATATAGTCACTATTCTTACTTTTTTCTCAGAATTGCATGATATAAACAACACATAATTCTAAAAAAATTTCTTGCAATTGTGAGTTTGTATCTTGCAATTCAGATGTTTTGTTTGCAATTGAGAGTTTATATCTCGTAATTCTGACTTTTTTCTCAGAATTGTGACATAAACTTGCAATTGTGAGCTATGAAGTCCAGTTTTGAGTGGAAAAAACTAATGTTCTCAGAATTTAAAGATAGTCTTGCGAGATATAAAATTGCAATTCTGAGAAAAAAGTAACAATTACAATTGTGAGCTATAAAGTCCAGTTCTGAGGGAAAAAAAGACTAAGTTAATCTTACAGTTCTGACTTAATAACTCACAATTGTGTTATAAAGTCACAACTGTGAGATATAAACTCGCAATTCTAATAATAAAGTCACAATTGCGATTCTGAGGGGAAAAGTCACAATCGCAAGATATAAACTTGCAGTTCTGAGGAGAAAAGATATAAACTCACAATTCTGAGGAAAAAAGTCACAGTTGCGAGACATAAACTCGCAATTCTGAAGAGAAAAGATATAAACTCACAATTCTGAGGAAAAAAGTCACAATTGCGAGATATAAACTCGCAATTCTGAGGGGAAAAGTCACAATCGCAAGATATACACTTGCAATTCTGAGAAAAACTCGCGAGATATAAACTCACAATTCTGACTTTATTTATCAGAATTGCGAGTTTATGTCCTGCAATTGTGACTTTATAACTGCAATTGTGAGTTTATATCTCGCAATAAAAAAATTAATTGTGACTTTACATCTCACAATTCTGACTTTTTTCTCAGAATTGTAAGATGAGAAGTCGCAATTGTGAAATAAAAAGTTGCAATTACCTTTTTTTATGGCGGAAATGGGATTCCATAAAAAACGAGGCGACAGCTGTATGCATTTTTTTTTTTTTTTTTAGTTTTTCTTTGTCATTCTGCCAGTTTACTACCAAGTGGAAACTATTAAACCATGCTACAACTTCAAAAAGTTTGCTCTGCCAATTTCACTGGGTTAATATTTATCTTTGATTGTGAAATATCTGTGGTTCTAAAAACAGATGTTTAATGTTTCCATTGGCCTAAGCCAAACAACTGGACAACCGCCAATTACGGCTAGAGAGCGTAGATCATGTAACCGCTTAGGCACAGCGGTTATATAAACATCTGTAGTCAACCATTAAATATCTATAAAACATGCTGAACCAAGTACTTTTGTGTGCTGAAAGGTGATTAAATGCCGGGCTGCTGTTGCCTGGGAGGCCAATGCGCCCCTGATGATGGAGGAAATAGAAGTCGCTCCACCTCAGGAGGGAGAAATACGAATTAAGGTGGGAAATGTCCCATGAAAGTTGTCAAATCTGTTCATATCAATACAATTAACTTGTATTAGTTAACTTTTCTCCTGTCTTGAAGGTTGTAGCTACAGGTGTTTGTCACACCGACCTTTACCACCTGTTTGAAGGGAAGGACAAGCGTGGTTTTCCCACTGTCATGGGACATGAGGGCGCTGGTGTGGTGGAGAGTGTGGGACCTGGAGTCACTGGTTTCAAACCAGGTCACAATTTGCAAGTGTTTATTTTTTCTTTAAAGGGATAGTTCACTTAAAAATGAAAATTCTGTCATCAGTTGCTTACCTTCATGTCTTCCAAACTGGATCTTTTGAATTTTGGTGAACAGGTGATAAGGTCATTCCACTCTTCCTCTCTCAGTGTGGAGAATGCAAGTTCTGCAAGTGTCCAAAAACAAACCTGTGTGACTCCAGCTGGTAAGAAATGCAAACAACACAACAACTTTTAACATTATATTTCATCCTCTTGCTTTTTGGGAATGTACATTTTTTTCTTTGACAGGTCAAGTAAATATCACGACATTATGTCTGATCCCACAACACGTTTCACTTGCCGTGGTCGGCCCATTCTGCAGTTCATGGGCACCAGTACCTTCTCTGAGTACACCGTCATTAACCAGATTGCCGTGGCCAAGATTCATGATGATGCCCCACTCGAGCGCGTGTGTCTGCTCGGCTGTGGCATCTCTACCGGTTATGGAGCTGCTGTCAACACAGCTGGGGTGTGTATAGATGTTGGGTGTACTCAAGAAGTATCTGAACACTTATGCCACACTTGAATGAATGTTTTTGCATCGTATAACAAAATGTTGAATCAAGAGCCATTCAGTTTGAAGAACGAGAGCACAAGAACGCTTAAAAAGGTAAAATCGTTTGAAAAAGGACAAAGATTAAATGTTTATACCAGCTGTGCTGATATAATATTGCTTTCATGCAACGATAAATAAACAAGATGCTAATATTGAGTAACTTACATTTTAAACACAAGATCAGTTATATTACTTTAGATTTTAAGTTCATATTTCAATAATTTAACAACACATTCCCATATTTAT
The DNA here is from genome assembly GCF_049309525.1 of Garra rufa. Taxonomy (NCBI): domain Eukaryota; kingdom Metazoa; phylum Chordata; class Actinopteri; order Cypriniformes; family Cyprinidae; genus Garra; species Garra rufa. The sequence goes on along the minus strand of NC_133362.1, from coordinate 31,619,171 downwards.
AGTTAGCTTATGTCAGTTAATAATCACAAGACATGCAAGTGAATTAAGCAAATATTACGTTTTTTTTTACTTTAAACTACACTACTAGTCAAAGGTTTTTGAACAGTCAGTTTCTTTTGCTCACCAAGCGTCCATTTATTTGATACAAATTACAGCAAAATCAGTAAATCTTTTGAAATATTTTTACTATTTAAAATAACTGCTTTCTATTTGAATATATTTTAAAATGTAATTTATTTCTGTGATCAAAGCTAACTTCTCAGCATCATTACTTTAGTCTTCAATGTCACATGATCCTTCAGAAATCGTTTTAATATGCTGCTTTGCTGTTCAAGAAACTTTTTTTTATTATTATCAGTATTTAAAACATTTGAGTGCATTTTTTTTTAGGATTCTAGATGAATACAAAGACCCAAAGATCAGCATTTATCTGAAATAAAAAGCTTTTGAACATTATACACTATACAATTCAAAAGCTCAGAATCAGTATTTGTTGTTTTTTTGGAATACTGTTTAAAAATAATCTATTTTAGATAAATGCTGTTCTTCTGACAAATTCTACTCAGCTGTTTTCAACATAATAATAAAAATAATAATAAATGTTTTTTGAGCAGCAAATCAGAATATTAGAATGATTTCTGAAGGATCATGTAACTGCAGTAATAATGCTAAAAATTCAGCATTGAAATCACAGGAATACATTACATTTTAAAATATATTTAAATATATTAATATTTAAATATATTTATATAAATATATGAACAAATATATTAATATAATAAATTTACTGATTTGCTCTTCTTTGGATCAAATAAATTTAGGCTTGGTGAGTAGAAGATACTTCTTTAAAAAAACATTAAAATCTTACTGTTCAAAAACTTTTGCCTGGTAGTGTAATTATTTATTATAATTTTAATTTGTATGATTTAATAACTTTCGATCAACTCACAAACCCCCTGCAGTTCACTCACTAACACCAGATATTTGGAAACCCCAGTGTGTTATAGAATGAATCAGTGTGTTCAAACAGTTTGATTGAGTGAATAATTCAATGGCTCATCCATAAAAGCTGTCTAATTTCTAAGGCTGTGCCCTTAGTAGGTTGCATAGGTTTCTGACATATGATATTGAAGCTGTCTCCTTTCAGAAAAGCAACCATTATATTCCAAAGTTAAAAATTACATTAATTACATTAATGAAGCCGCACAAAACAAAAACAAACAAACAAAAAACTGTTGCACAGTTGCACTCTTGGAACACTACTCCACCAAGCAGATTTGAAGATTGGAACTAACTGTTATAAAAAAGGATTTGGACACTTTTTGTTTTAAAAAAAAAAAGCCATCCAAATGCAAAGAAATTCATGCATTTTTAAATGGATAGTTCAACCAAAAATGAGAATTCTGTCATTAATTATTCACACTCATGTTGTTTCAAACCTGTAAGACTTTTGTTCTACTTCAGAACACAAATTTAAATATTTTTAATTCAATCTGAGAGCTTTCTGATCCTGCATAGTGTAACATAAGGACGTGAGACAGTCAAATCCATTTGCAAGCTTTATTTAAATGAAGAACAGACCTGGTCGTAAATAGGCAGAGGGTCGAGCAACAGCAAACAGATATAAGGGGGGCAAAACACAAGAGTAATCCTAAACAGGCGAGGGTCGACAACAGCGGCGTACGTAATCCAAAGGGGCGAGACAAAGGAGTAATCCAAAAAGGCAGGCAGGAGATCGAGAAAACCAGACAGGGAATCAGAACATGGAAACACAAGACAGAACTAGAAAAACAAGGGAACGCTTTGTAAGGTTGCAGGGCAAACACAATACTAATCAATAAATGACTGTAATGGCCTTATATTTATATGGTTCATGATTGGTGGCGGGTGAAAGTGCAAGCCGTGCAATGGAACATGTGAAGTGTAGTCCAGGGTGATGTGTAACAGTCAGTGAGATGTAAGAGTCAGTGAAATGCACAGTCGTTGTAAGGACATTGTTAAAACAGTCCATGTGACTTTGAATTAAGTAATTATTTTTTGTTTTATTTGCGCATGAAAAAGTATTCTTGTAGCTTCATAACATTACGGTTGAACCACTGATATCAACTATTTTAACAATGTTCTTACTACTTGTCTGTGCCTTGAACATGTCAGTTGTGTTGCTGTCTGTGCAGGGTCTCAGATTTCATCAAAAATATCTTAATTTGTGTTCTGAAGATGAACAAAGGCCTTACGGGTTTGGAACGACATGAGAGTGAGTAAGTAACAAAATCTCTTTAAGTGTGAATAAAGTGTCTAAATAGTTTTTGTAGCTAGAAAGGTGAATGTTAAGGTGCTTTACACTAATTCATTTGTGTTTGTGTGAAGGTTACACCAGGCTCAGTGTGTGCAGTGTTTGGACTGGGTGCAGTAGGTCTGGCTGCAGTCATGGGCTGCAAAAACGCCGGAGCCTCTCGCATCTTTGCCGTGGATATTAATGAGCAGAAATTCGAGAAGGCGAAGGTCTTTGGTGCCACTGATTTTCTGAATCCGAAGGCGTATAATAAACCCATCTCTGAAGTACTGGCAGAAATGACCAATGGAGGAGTGGATTTCTCACTGGAGTGTGTGGGCAACACTGAAGTAATGGTAAGACCTGCCTGACACGTTTGTAAAAGATGCTTTTATTTACTAACTCGTTTAAAAGCTTTCAGTACTTGGATTTTTTTTATGTGTGTGAATTAACGCATCTTTCACCTCAGAGAACTGCACTGGAGTCATGTGTTAAAGGTTGGGGAGTGAGTGTTTTGGTTGGCTGGACTGATGTGAAGGATTTTTCAGCGAAGCCAATTCAGCTCATATCTGGGAAAACCTGGAAAGGATCTCTGTTTGGAGGTAATCAAGCTGTCAGCTAACACTTTCAGAGAGGGAACTTGAGTACATGCTTGAGCATACAGTACATTCATTTCTGGTTATGTAAAGGTTTTAAGAGCAAGGACTCTGTTCCAAACCTGGTTCGCGACTACATGACCGGCAAAATAAAGCTGGACGAGTTCATAACTCACAAAATGAGTCTGGAGCAGGTCAACGATGCCATCAACCTCATGAAGACTGGAGAATGGTGCGTTTGTTACTCTCATCCTTCTGTTTTTGAGGTTAATATTGTAAAAAATAAAACCCTAACCTTTGTTTCCTACTGTATCTTACAGCATTCGATGCATCCTGAGTATATCCAAATGAGAAGCAAATCAGCTTCACCCAACCAGTTTCTATGCCACAGTTATATTCGGCTTCTTCGCTTCTCCCTCTTTGCAGTATTTGAGGAACAGCTGGGTGCATTCAAGGATCCTCTTTAATAGCATATTCCAGCCCTCTGCTTTATTAAGTGATTCACAAGTGCATGTAAACATTAATGTTTAACATCAAAACAGTGCTATTCATCTGCAAGGCAAAAGGCTTCTGAAATATGTTATCTGTGCCAAATAAAAAAAGAGACAAGCATATAACTCATTTCAAATGATTTAGTGTAACCAATTTATGATGCTGTCAAAATAGTTTATTTCTCTCCTCTAAGCCAGACTCTCCAGCATTTGTCTTGCTTACATAACCATCATGGGAATGTTGGGAAGCATCAGAAAATATGCAGCTGCACCCTGCAGCTTGAAGCCAAACACTGATAAACGTGCTAAATGCTTTACATCATGTTTTTCTCAAATGCACTCTTCATATCTGTCTGTCTTGGCTGGTCAATGCGGTCTCAAATTGCACAAACCGTTTTTCCAGACTTTTCTAAAAAATGTTTAAGACAAACTCATGGAGAAATATTGCTCAGCCATAATGCAGACATATTCAATGCCAGTTTAAAATGCTGAAACTATTTCTGAGAGGTGTAGATAAAACTAAACATACGAATCTTGTATTCCAGTTCTGTCTGGCTAAAAGAGTGCAAAAAACAAACAAAAGCATTTGTGGTTGCCCAAACTAAACCAAGATTTCAGGACTAGAATCTTGACAACATTTGTGTTTGTTCTTATTATTTCTGGTCAGGTAGGTGAAATATTAGGCTAATATCTCAATTAATACTGCTTGTTCGTATCTATTAACCATCTATAAACTTTAATTTGTCAAAATATTGCGCCCTTTCCTGCTGACTAAGTCCTTCTCTATATGATTTAGCAGCTTCCACATATTTTTTCCATGGTTTAGACAGCATAAATTATCAGAACAACGTATTCAGTAGTACGTTAACCATGCAATCCATGCTGTTGTTTACATCCGAGTATCTCCAATATGGCCACACATCTGGGTAACTGACCAAATCATGACACATAGGTGCAAACCCTCTATAGACTAAACTGAAAAAACTAAAATGTATTTCATGAGCTGCAGCAAATCGACACAGAGCATCGGTGACACAATGTCTGTGACTACTTTATCAGGTTTTCACATTGCTCTTTAAGTGCCAATGATCAGATAATAAATAAACCATTTGTAGCCTACTTAACCTAATGTTTCCCCTAGGTGTTTACAGACACATTCTCTCTCAAACAAGATCGATTTAATTGAACCTTATAAATGCTGGTAGAAGTTCATGAAAAGCATTCATATAATGTTCAATAACGTTACAAGGCACTCGTTTAGCTGTGAAGAGTTTTCATATATCAATTGATGTACCAAACAAACACAGTACACTGCAACATGCCAGGCATACTAACACACTGAAGTAGACTAAGAAATCAAACCTCACATAGCCGACATGCTTGATATTTCTAAAAAAAGTAAGATGATTGCTTTGTGGTCATATATTTATGGAAATCAATGTGTATGTCAGGCCAAAAATCCAGAAGTACTGTATCACAGACACTTGCTTTGCTGTTGCAAACCCTCATAGTCCTAATGTCACCTCTTTTTCACCACATAATTATATTTCTAGACCGGCCGTCCCTATAGAGGGTTTGTACTTTGCACAGTTTTGTCAGTTACCCGGATGGGTGGCCATATTGAAGATACTTGGATGTAAACAACAGCATGGATACCTTGTTCTGCTAATTTATGCTGCCTACTCTAAACCACGGAAAAACGTGTGAAAGCTGCTAGAGAAAAGGACTTAGTAAGCAGGAAAGGGAGCAATATTTTGGCAAACTAAAGTTAATAGGTGGTAAAGATACATACAAGCAGTAATAAATAAGATATTAGCCTAATATTTCACCTACCTGACCGAAAAGATAAGAACAAACACAAATGTTGTCAAGATTCTTGCCCTGGAAATCCTGGTTCAGTTTAGTCAACCACAAACGGCTTCTTTCCTCCTCTTTTGCACTCTTCTCCCTAATTCTGGACTTTTTACAGTCTATAGTACTCCAAATGTTTTTTCCCAGTTCGACCAATTAGTAGGCTACAGCCCAAAACATGACAATAATTGACCATTTTTATCAGCAATAATCAGCCAAATTGCGAGTTCTGTTCGGTTCTGTGGCATTGATTATGTTCTGTGCCGCCAATATGACCAATTGATGATGTCGTAAAAACACTCTATTACTAATTTATTCTCTGTACAAATATGTAAAACAAGGTCACTACAAGCTTTATGAGGGTTTGCGATCTCTGCAGGTTCGATTACATCACAGTGTGCAATTCTTGTATCATTCAGACTTTGTCTTTTTGACAAGATTATACTCACTGGCATAGTGCGATACGTTTGGTGCCGTGGGGAACCGTTTCTGAATGCCAGGGTCACCGTAGCTCCAAACCACAGAGAAATTGTTTTCACCTCACCATAGCAGGTTCCAGGCTTCACTAGATACAAGACAGAAACAACCTTCTTCAAAACACAACACATATTCCTTTGTGCAAGTCTGCCCTCTAAAGATCATTAGTGTACATCACATCAGACAAACATACTGTACAGCAAGGCTGCCAACTTTTGAGTTCAACTTGGGGTAAGAATTCCCAAGCGGGATGGGGTGGGGGGAATTGTTTTGCAAAAAAACAAAAAACACATAAAAAACCCTATTAGCAGATTTTTTTCTGACATCTGGAAATGCTTAGTATTTAAGTATTTAAAGCCATGATGGCTGGTACTGTTTTTTTTTTTTTATCATAAAACAATTAACTTTTATTCAAACAAGAATAGTAATCCACATTGAGATAATTGCTTAGCTTCAAGAAAAACAAAACTTTTATCCAAATTCTAAATGAAAATAATTCTTCCTTTACAATCAAAAACTGTCACTTAGTTAAGTTAAATGCAATCTCACAGAGTTCCATTATAACAGGGGTCACCACACTCGGTCCTGGAGGGCCGGTGTCCCTACAGAGTTTAGCTCCAACCCTAATCAAACACACCTGAACCAGCTAATCAAGGTCTTAATAGGTATAGACCATTTCAAGGACGTAAACAATAACAAGCGCGTTGGAGCCCTACTGCGCATGTCCGGTCCTGAAGCATTTCCGGTAGCGCTATTTCTCCGATCTGACAATGCGAGCACATTCTTTTAAAATCTAGCGAAAACGCTACAATTAAGTTAAAAAGCTGCTCATTATCTAATCGATGCTGCGTGTGTGTACATGGGAGATTGCTAAAAGCATATCACATGGATGAGAACGGAAATGTGGCGAACATTTATTCGTACAATGGATGCCAGCAGTCTGAAGAAAGACAGTGCAACTTACTTCATGTTTTGTTCCTAAGATATCCGGAGAGGTTGTTCGTGATTAATTAACTTGCATTGCGTGGTCAGTCTGTACTTCTGTTTAAATATTTGTTTTCATTAGAATATTACTTTTCACAATACATGTTGTTTCAATACAACACTAAATGTATGCTATTAAAATAAGCGCTCGATGCTGTTATTACGTATTGAATTCATTTCAAAATGTGTTTGGTTTGGTCGTGTTTGTTGCTGTGGAACAGTGCAAGAAGAGGGTATGAATGCTCCGAGTCATCATGTGATCACAAATAAACAAGACGAACGTAATTCAATGCAGGCTACCGTGTTATACATTAACCTGTATATCTGCAGATTAATAAATGCCCGCACAAACACACTACATACAGCATTCATAAATGTTTTTATGCACGTATTTACTGTACACACCCACACAATATGTAAGGGATAATGCAGGGCTGCCAACTCTCACGCATTCAGCGTGAGACTCACGCAATTGACACTTTTCACACGCTCTCACGCCACACATCCATTTTCTCACGCAGTCAAAAGCACCCTCAGTTAAAACTGTAATAATAAGATATTGGCTAAACAGATTTGGCAAAAGTTCCAGTGCGTATTTGTGTTTGTGCTCTGGAAATCGCCAAAAGACAACGTGTTTTCGTAGCGCTGAGCAATGTAGCCAATCACAGACATTTATGTTGATCTAGAACGCCTCTGATTGGCCATTGCGTTCTGAATTCACTCACCTCTAAACGCCAGATTGCACTTGTGGACTCTCACTGTAAATAAGCGGTTCATTGATAATGAAAGGACTTTTGCGATTAACTGAAGCAAGACGTTTTAGTGATTATCAAGGAAGGGCTATTGCGCACTCCAAGGCTACGTATAATCTGTTTAGCATTTGAATAAGTTTTGTTTTTTGTCCTGCTAACAGCTATATACCCGGTATACGAAGCAGAATTCCGGGAGTTATAAATCTCTCATGAATGAAGGATTCATTTACGAATATGAGAAAAATATAATTTCTCAGAACAGCAGACTACAGAAAAATATTTGGATTTTCGTGTCAAAATATATATTTTTTTAAATGCAGTTGCAATTATTTATAATGACTAATCTAGGAATTCTTTTACTGCACATAACTTTTTACCACAAGAAAAGTAAATAGTTTTGCAGCACTGCAACAGTTATTTTACATCATTTTATAATAAAAACACAGTATGACATTTTTATAAATATATTTAAAAATAACAAATAATTTCACAATGCTAGAAGTCAGACCAAATTTTAATTAAAAAAAACTGCTCATGCAAACGTGTGTAGCACCTTTTTTGTATCATGATTTAAAATGCAGTGTTTAGTTCTAATTTTCAATTTATTAATATTTTTTAACTGCAAAAACATTTCATTGCCAGAAAAAAATATATATATTTATGGCTGGTAAATTCTCTCAAATCACCAAAAAATTTCGTTTGTATCATGAATAAAATGGCAGATATGGCAAAAAGTTTTAGGCCCTGCTTGTAAGTGTAGAAATTACAACAAAAGTATTGTAATTCCCCTACTGTAGAATAAGAGAAAATAACATACTGGTGAAATACTCATTTTTATTTACTTTACAGAATTGTTTTCCAATATTACTGTCGTTGGAATAATACTATAAAATTATTATAATTATTATAATTATTATTTTTTCAAATTATTTTTTATTCTAATTTAGACTGAGACACTATATCACAACTAATAAGAGGATTAAGTCCCCTTTAAACCTCAAGATCAAGTCAATTCACCAGATTTTTTCTTTGTTTAGTTTTCACACTGAAACTGTATTGGAGCTCTGAATTGTGAACTCTCAAAGTGCACCAGATAGATGAATTTAACTGTAAAATGTACTAAATTTTCTTACGGGGGAGCATGCCCCCGAACCCCCCTAAAGACACTGCTGTGGGAATTCTCACTCCAAGCTGAACTCAAAAGTTGGCAGCTCTGGATAATGTACAGGCAGCCGGTAGTTATCGCAGAAATAAGCCCCGACAGTGTGATCAGGACCCGACGCGAAGCGGAGGGTCTTGTATCACACTGAAGGGGCTTATTTCTGCGATAACTACAGGCTGCCTGTACATTATCCCGCTTATTACACGGCTACTTGCCACATAAGGAAAAAAACTGGACATGAATATGAATTTGAAACCTTTTATTGGCATATTTGTTTTAAATTAACATTTTTATCCTTCCGCGAAACGATATAGTACTAACATTCAAACTATGTACGTTAGTAAAACAATATTACGGAGCCCCGTACAATTTAAATAGATTAATGTCGAAATTTTCCATTGTTAATTGTGGTTGTCCAGTGTTTGTCACAAGATGGCGCCAAACGGTAATCTTTGTTGGCACGGAGGGATTTTAAACATACAAGTAGTACCGGCTATGTGTTATTACTTTGGAGCGGTGATTATTTGAAAAGAACGAACCTGCAAATGTCTCAACTGATCAATCAGAATCAAGCATTCTAAAGAGCCGTGTAATAAATATATATAATGAAACTGAATACTGGTGTAATGTAAAGGCTGATGCCAATTCAGCTTTGCATAACACATTTTTTATAACAAAAAATCATTTAAATAATAAATCATGTTAATGAACATAAAAGACTTTTTTCAAACACATAAAGAAATACTTTGTCCAAACTTTTGACCAGTACTATATATAAACAAAGAACATTCTCTCACTTTCAACTGTTTTTATTTCCAACACATGTATTGATATGTAAATATTTGCATGAACATAAATGCTTCAACAAATGAAACAACAACAACTGAAACAACATTTGAACTGAAATGGAGTGCAAAGGGGGAACAAATGTCAAAAGCAGCAGTCTGTATCTGGCCTGGTCATCAGTAGCTTTAAGTACTACACTGAATTAGTGAATACTACACTCAAGTTCTCAAACACATCTGGGTGTTCATATGATCAGATGTCCTTGGGTGTCTACAGATGATGGCTCTCCTAAGGATAAAAGTAGAAAAACAATTTAATATAATGCACAATATTTAAAAAAAAATAATGCTATTATTGCTTAATACGTCAGTATATGTTGGAATTAACATTACCAAAGCTTATGTGATGGAAAAAATATTCACCATTAACATTACCTTTTGTTAACTACAGCTGATAACTGTTACACAATACCACGTTCAAGTTTACTTTCATGTTACTCACTGCTTTTGTCAACTGACAAGATAACTAGACGACTAATATGAACTTAGTTATAGCCCACATAACACTTAGCAATAAAACAGAAATAAAAAAACTTGCCTTTTTTCACTAACGTTACACACGAATCAAAGGGCAAGCTGCATATGTAAACAATGACAAAATGCTACTTTAAATTATACGGCATCATACTTGAAGAGTTAACGTAAAGATATACATATAATCAGATTAATTAAAAACGACATTTACTTGCCTGAATCGAAATGTTCGCTGTAATATCCTAGAGTTGCTTGTTGTTATCCAGCCTTCTCCTTCACTGCCGCAACTCGGGTGCATTTCTCGGAAATATACCGTAAAACGCGTCTCATAATGTTAGTTCTGGCCCAGAGGAAGCACACAAACACCGAACGACAAGAATCTAATTTTAAATTACACATTTAAACAGGAGGATTGTATATATTTGACCGCAATCCCACTGTTCATAAAGCGCTTTTCGCCATTGTTTTCAATGCGCTGGATCATTAACCGGAAACTTCCTGGGACCAACGACGTCACTTCCTTAAGCCGCCGAATAGCGCTTGAAATGGTCTATACTTGAAACTTCCAGGCAGCTGTGTTGAGGCAAGTTGGAGCTAAACTCTGCAGGACACCGGCCCTCCAGGATCAAGTTTGGTGACCCTTGCATTATAATCATCTCTATGCTGCATGATGAATCTTTTATTTACAATGTGGCTACACTTTCTTTTTTACAGTGTGACGATCGCAATGGCCAATCAGAGGTATTTAAGAAATCAGCAGCTATGTCTATGATTGGCTACACTGGTTATACACACAAAGCAGCACTGGAGAGGTTGCCAAATCTGTTTCAACTGAGGCTGCTCTTGCTTTCATTTGAGGTTGTTTTTCACTCTGTGAGAAATAGATGTGTGGCATGAGAGCGTGAGAACAGTGTCAATCTAGGCCAAATAAAATGTCAAATTCACATCACATGAGTCAATGGCTTGCATAAGACATTCATAAGTGGTCTGAATCGCTTGGCTCCCTCTACAAAAAGGTTTCATTTTAAATATTCATGCAACCATTTTGTTTCAACTAAGCGTTTTTATTTTAGTACTCTCAATAAAACAAATACAAATGTAATTTAAGTAGATATCAATTATACAGTAATATGTTAGGCCTACCATTGTTAAATGTAATATGGTGTCTTCAAGTCCTCCTGGGAGTTGGTATATAGCAGGGGTCCTGGAGGGCAGAGTTTAGCTTGCCTTAACACACCTGTCGGAAAGTTTCTAGTATTCTTAGTAAGAGCTTGATTAGATGTTCACGTGTTTTTTTTATTTGGGGTTGGGCACCCCTGGTATATAGTAAAGTTGGATATTCACTTTATTCTTAAACGCGGAAGTAAGCCTACAGTATATGGGCGAGACTTCTGGTTCATTAGCCGCTATAGTGTTTTCACAACGCGGCCATATTGGCGACACGGTGCATAAACAATGCCACTAGAAACAAACAAAACTTGCATATTTGGCTGATTATTTCTGCTGAAAATGGTCAATTATTGTCATGTTGTGGGCTGTTTTAATCAGTCAGACCTGGAAAAACATTTGGAGTACCATAGACTGCAAAAAGTTATAACAAATCAAGGAGAAGAGTGCAAAAAACGTGAAGTGCAAATCCACCTTATTTTTCAATGTGAAAGTAAGCTGTTTTCTGGTAATGTGTGAGACTTCTGGTTCATAAGCCACTGTAGGGAAATAATGAGAAGAATAACGAAATGCAGTAAATGGTAAAAATGTTTGCACTACAAACTATTGTGTTCATAATTAAGATAACACATTAAAATAATATGGTAATACACACCAGTTTGCAACATAAAGCAGTAAAACAAGGTGTTTTGTACAGTTAAAAATAGGGATGAGACCAGAAACCACACCCAGAAAATTTTCAAATGTCCACGATCGCTCTGTAAGGTTGAGTTGTGTGAATTCAAGTCGCCATAGGTCTGATTAAGACGTACCTATTCTTCAAAATTCACTCTACTTCTGCAAAATGATATTCGCATCAGCACGTATGTTAAAGCAATAAGCCCCAAGAAGCTGTGGTTTACAATATGATATATTTATAATAGCTATAGACCTTTTTCCTGAGTAAACGATGAGCGCCGCCATTACGAATTCTAACGTCAGATTGAGGATTGAATGCTTTTCTGTTCCGGTTTCCATAGGAACACATTCAAATAGCGTCCATCTGTTTTTAATGTAGCTAGCGTCCGCTGCTTCGTGTCATCTACACACTCATTAAAGTGAGGCACTGACAAATGACGGTCATTGCGACATTGCCAAGTGATGGCACTATGGAGCCATGTGCTTTTTAAAAACATTTTAATAGGTTTAACATCAGTTTATTAGCTCGGAATATACCCTAATTTGACTAGAAACAATGCAGACCGGAAATGCAAAACATTCTTTCAGTTAAGAGTCGGACTTACTTCCGTGTTCAGGAAAAACATCTATAGGAGAGAGAGAGAGAGAGAAGCCTTCTGAGAAGCCATGATCTGCATGAGCTCTTAGATTTTCTTCTTTGTTTGCTATTTTGAGAAAAGAAATAGACCAAAAATCTACAAAATCTAGAAGAATACCACATACAGACGTGAAATTTGATGAAAAGAACTCAGAAAATATAGTATCTTTATTTTTTAAACACAAATAACCAACGCAGAGGATTAGAAGATCAGACTTCTAGCAACAGGCCTGCTGGAAAATTGGAGGGAAAGTTTAAAACAGGAAAAGAACCACCTATCCACAGAGGAAGAAGCAGTGAGTACAACTAAAATTGCACTGGAAACCTTTTTTTGGGCTTGTTTGCTTATTTTTTCCAAATATAAGGCCATAAAATTGATTTTTTTATATTTTTATAATATAAGCTAAAAATGCTAAAAAGCTAAAGCTATGGCTAGCCCACACTCTGACATTCCTCAATGTACCAATTTAACTGAGGCAGAGAGAATCAGCCAATCAGAGCAGCAGCTGCAATCAGCCCACTGCCATATGCAAATGAGCTCCCCCCTCACCACCATACAGTCAGAGCCATACAGAGAGTTGCGACAACTCCGTTGACGCCAATGGACCATTTTTTTACAGCAATGGCGGATCGTGGAGACGCTCAATAGTTCCCGGAAGTTCGCGCTAATAATATCAGCGCCGTAGAGATGCAGCAGAAGAGATCGCTGTGATCAACTTTTGAACGGTAAGACATTTAAAGAACAAAACTGTAAAAGCTAATTAATTTAACTTGTGCATTAAAACAGATTGTTATTACATTATTTCTCACTTAATTAGTAGATTTACGGGATGTTATGCATTCTCTTCGTGCAGTTTCATCCATCATTGTGTAATTAAGGCTCTTAAACAGGATTTTTGCTGGTGGGAGCTACTTAATAGTTCTGGATTTATTGCAATGAATGCTGATTGACCTATTTTCGTTTCAGAATCATGCTAGGATATATATATATATATATTTACACTTAAACGTCTTAGCTACTATAGAACTACTGTGTGAAGGATCAGTGATGCCACAGGACTGAATTGTGATGAAGCATCACTTAACCATTTCTCCTGTTATTCTCCTCTACCCTGCTTTCAGAACAAGAACCACCTGAAGTAAAACAGTGCCAGCTCCTAAGTATGATTACATCACATTTTGTTAATGTAATCTATAGATTGCTCCTGCTGACTATATCCAGTTTTTTATGAAGACTTCAGATGACCAGCACCTATGAAGAGATGACGCCAACCCTTGAGAGGACTTCAGATGAAGCAGACTCTAAATAAACATACAAAACTGATAAATTGCCCTTGCATTGTAATCAACATGATCACATCATGCTTTAATTTGTTCATTGTTTCTGATTATGTGACGTTACTTAACTGCATGATTTGTATAGCTTAATTTCAGAACATTTCTGCAATATGAACATTACAGTAAAACAGATACGCCTGTTAACAGAGCTCTGATTTGTAAAGCTGCTAGAAACAATGTGTATACTAAAAAGTGCCATACAAATAAATGTAAATTTAACAAAACTTGATGATTCATTTTTTCTCCTCTCCATATCAGTAGAGTAACCATACATTCACTCTGCTTTATGTGACTGGTGCACTCCCATGCAGCACAGCAAACTGTAATGGAGACTGTTCAAGGACAACTTGGTTTATAATTTATTATAAATGTCTAAATCGATTTATGTAAATATGTGCATAACAAAACTCAACATACATAAAATATATGATTTAATGTGTAAAAATGTTTTAAGTTTTTTCAATTTGAATATACTACAAATATATTTTTAGATATTAATAATTGAGGGGTGCACAAGAATCAAAAACCTTAACCAAGATTCATTTTCACTTAATCATAAATATATTTACTTATTTGGAATTAATTTTAAAAAGACAACAAACTTAACACTTACAATGAGATTAGTAAAACGACAGTAAACATTAAGATGTGATTGCACTTGATTAACATACAAGCTGTAAGAACACACACGCACATATAGAAATAATTATATTTATTTATAGAGGCTGAATTACTTGGTAAAAGACCACGATGTCGTTTATATAGCAAACACGGACTTTTACCATGGTAACTTCAGCCTTAAATATGTTAACAAGGCAGGTACGGATCGCTAACCACAGCAATCCTCAAATATTAGCAGTTTTTATCTTTTAAAACCAACACTATTACAACTACATATATATACTACGTATACATGTATACATTATTTTATAAATAATGTCAATAAATCATTTTTTGTCAACTAAATACCAAAAATTGCTGTCCTGTCCCTCTAACTCAATGTATTCCAATTGCCCGCTATGAACTTCCTGGAACTATTTGAGGGCTGCGTGAATCACGTGACGATCGAGCGTTTTGGACTTCCGTTGTCGCAACTCTCTCTCTGTATGGCTCTGCATACAGTACCCCTCTGAGGTGAAATCTGACACCGCAAGGAAAACCTATAAGCAGAAACTTCTGACAAACAATCCAGAGACTCTGTTTGCAGATCTGTTCAAAACTGGAGAAGTCTGCAACCTCATTTTCTTCTCTGATCACCCCAGCGCCTGGCATAAAGCCATCATCAACCATTACCCCTCTGTAAAGAAAGAAGGCATCTGTAATGGCTGGAAAGTCAAAATCAGAGAACCGCATGACCCTGATATCACAGTGATGACTGTGAACATCTATAAAAATGGCACAGTCATGGTACAGGGGGACCTGAAAACATTCCAGGCGGACTACAGAACAATAGGTGAAATCATGAAACATGAGAAAGCTGTCCTATCTGAAAGCTCGTCATCTGAGCAAAATCCACCGATCAGCACCTCAGATCTCAGACCCACTCCTGCAGAAAGAGTTGAGCACATCTCCCCATCCCTGCTCAGAGCTATCCCTCTCCTACAGGAGCACTTCACCAAGCTGGAGATGGAGATGGTGCAGCTCAGAGAAACGGTGCTGAAACAGCAGCAGTCAGGCACATGTGCAGCTCACACTGAACTCCAGCAGAACACAGAGCTCTTAACACAGAGACTGTCAGCCCTCACACAGCACATGAGAAAGCTTCAGACAGAGAAGGACAGCTATCAGTGTGAGCTGACCGCACTGAGACTCCAGCTAGAGGACAGAGAGCAGTCCACAGCAGAGATGAGGCAGCAACTGAGAGAGATACAGGAGGAGAGAGAGCAGCAGCGCAGCGAGTTCCAGGCCCTGAGAGAGCAGCTGAGAGAGATCCTCCTGGCCAGAGAAGAGCCAAAGCAGACCCACAGAGCTCAAACACTGCCCTCCAGCCCAGAGTCGCCGAACACAGGAAGTCAACACCCAGCCCTCAGCGCAGAGAGACCCGACTCAGCCCGCTCACAGCTGTCACAGCACCCCCTGTCAGGCTCCTCAGCACAGCAGCATCAGCCCTCGTCTCACAGCAGCCCAGCACCAGCCAGCACAGAGGAACCCGAAATAGCTCTACTCATCGATTCAAACGGCAAATTCATCGATGTAAAGAAACTTTTCCCCCAGCACAGAGCTGTTAAACTCTGGTGTCCCACCACTGACAAAGCCCTGGAGCTCCTGATAGAGTCCCAGCTATAGGCCGGCCCAGCCACATCATTATCCACACGGGCACCAACGACCTGCGGAGCCAGCAGGACCGAGTGTCGGACTCCCTCAAAGCCGTTGTGGATAAAGCTAGAGAAACTTTCCCCAACTCCAAAATCATCCTGTCCACTTTACTTCAGAGGACAGATTTCCACCCCAAAACAATTAATAAAATAAACTCCAACATCGTTAGACATTGTGCCCTCCTGCCCAACGTCCACTTGGCCCACCATCCAGACCTGGACACTGAATGTCTATACGACCACGTACACCTTTATAAGAACCTGGTACATATCCTTGCAAAGAGACTCAAAGATGTCACTCTAAACAGGACCAACCAGACCAGCCCCAGGTGGAGCAGAACTAGCCCTAACCCAGCCAATCCACCAAGACACACTTCAGCATACTACATCCCAGCCCACAGAGCCCCGACCGGAGCACCACCCGAAGCACCAGCACCCAGAGCACCAGCACCCAGAGCACCGCCCGGAGCTCCAGCACCCAGAGCTCCAGCACCCAGAGCTCCAGCACCCAGAGCACCGCCCGGAGCTCCAGCACCCAGAGCTCCAGCACCCAGAGCACCGCCCGGAGCTCCAGCACCAGGACAGGATCGCTACAGACAGAGACCGTTCTACAACAGCCCCACAGCTCCGGACCATCCAGGCAGACCAAGCTACGCCCAAGCTGTCAGCGGAGGAGCAGACCACCCTAACGCTGAACTCCACGACATCCAACACATACTGAGTATCATCTGCTCCCACCTACTAACAAACAGTGGACAGTGGTAAAAAAAGAAGAAAAAAAAGAAAAGAAAAAAAAACTACCTTATTATGTGGTATTCATGTACATTTAATATGGAATTGTTGATGTTTTGAGTTCCTACCATAACTTTAATTCCATATTGCATTGTTTTAATTTAATCTATATTCATTTTGCATAATTTCTCTTTTCTCAGAATAGCAAACAAACCATACACATCATTTTAAAAGTTTACGATGAAATCACTTAGTTTTTCTACGTGGAATATTCAAGGTCTAAACTCCTCAGTCTTTGGCCTAAAAAGTAGAAATTCTGATTTTATGAAAGAATTACAAGACATAGATGTCATCGTCTTACAGGAAACCTGGTGTAGAGGAGATTCGTTCACTGGCTGTCCCTCAGGATACAGAGAGATTATATTACCATCAGTCAAACTCGCATCAGTCACACAAGGGAGAGACTCGGGAGGGATGATAATATGGATTAAATCTGAACTGTCCATAGAATTAATTAAAAAAGAACAACATCACTTGTGGCTAAAAATACAAAAAGGAATGATATCAGCATCTAAGCCTGTTTTCCTCTGTGCAATTTACATTCCACCCCTCGAGTCTCCGTATTTCCAAGAGGAAACTTTCCAAAACATGGAAAGAGAAATCAGCCATTTCCAGGCCCAGGGAAATGTGCTGCTTATGGGTGACTTAAACGCCAGAACAGGAGTAGAATTAGATTTCATTGAATCGCACGGTAGCAGATTCATCACAGGCAATAACGACCTGTACCCTTCTCACCCCAGCAGACTAAACTGTGATGAAACCGTGAACGCTCACGGACGGCAGCTGCTGCAGCTCTGCCGAGGACTGGCTCTGTACATCGTCAACGGGAGACTGCGAGGAGACTCGCTCGGCCGATACACCTACAGCTCAGCTCTGGGGAACAGCACTGTAGACTATACCATCACAGATCTCGACCTTTCCTCTCTGAGAGCATTCACAGTCAAACCCCTGAAACCTTTCTCAGACCACAGCCAAATCATCCTCTATATAAAGCAATCTGAAACATCACCCAAACCAATTAGGACCCCATATCAAATGAGCAAAATAATGTCTTTCAAATGGACAGAAACCAGTGCCAGTAATTACAGCACTGCTGTCGAATCCCCAGAAATACAATCCCTCATTCATTCCAAATACTTCCTGTATTTGGAATGAATGTATGAGGGATTGTATTTCTGGGAATTACCCTAAAAACCAATTCGGCATCAATCAGGAAGTACAAGACCTAAACAACATATTCTACAAAACAGCACAAAAAAGTAATTTGGCAATTGTTAAACCAAAGAAGAAAAAATATTTAGATACTAACAAATGGTTTGATTTGGACTGTAAGGCTCTGAGAAAAAACCTCAGAAATTTATCAAATCAAAAACACAGACAACCAGATAATCCGGACCTCCGCCTTCTCTATTGTGAGGCACTAAAACAATACAAAGCCACACTCCGGCGGAAAAAAGCACAGTTTTTGCAAAACCAGTTTGAAGAAATTGAAAAATCTATAAACTCACACAAATTTTGGGATAAATGGAAATTGTTATATAAACCAAATCAAGAAGTTCTGGCAATCCAAGACGGGGAGAAGTGGAAGAACCACTTCCAAGAATTATACAGCCCAACAGAAATTCTAAATTATAATCAAAATGAAATAATTAATAAACTAGACAATTTGGAAAGATCAATTAAAGCAAATCAAAACCCTTTAGATTTCCCCATAACAATGACCGAATTGGAAGAAAAATTAGGAGTCCTTGAGTCCAAGAAAGCCTGTGGTGTAGACAGCATCCTGAACGAGATGCTGAAACACACAGACCAAAGCTTCAGACTGGCCATGCTCAAACTGTTCAATGATGTTCTGTGTGTAGGGTTCTTCCCTGAGATCTGGAACAAGGGCCTCATCAGCCCCATCCACAAGAGCGGAGACAAACTAGACCCCAACAATTACCAAGGCATCTGTGTGAACAGTAACCTGGGGAAGGTTCTCTGCAGCATCTTAAATGCCAGACTTTTACACTTCCTTATGAAGCACAATGCCTTGAGTAAATCCCAAATTGGCTTTCTTCCAAAATGTCGCACATCCGATCACATCTTTACATTACAAACACTAATTGACAAATATGTACATCAAAACAAAGAACAAATTTTTGCTTGTTTCATTGATTTCAAAAAAGCATTTGATTCAATCTGGCATGAAGGATTATACCTAAAGCTTATCGACAGTGGAGTAGGGGGGAAATTCTATGATTTGATCAAATCGATGTACACAGCCAGCCAATGCGCTGTAAAAATTGGAAACCAAAGAACCGAATTTTTCCCCAAGGGGCGCGGAGTGAGATAGGGATGCAGTTTAAGCCCCACCCTCTTCAACATCTACATCAACCAATTAGCCAATTTATTTTTATTTGCCATTTTTTATATATATGATTTCTGCAATATAATCCTTCTTATTTTATTTATTAATCTTTGTTTACACTATTATTATTGCTTTATGTTATCTGTATTATTATTTTTGCAAAAACTAGCCAAGATAATATATATAATACTATCTTTTTTATTTAATTGAACTATTATTATAATTTTGTGTACTAAATGTTCTAAATCATTTTCTGTGTTGTTGTGATGCTTTGGCAATACAAAATGTACTTTTTTGTCATGCCAATAAAGCTTTCTGAATTGAATTGAGAGAGAGAGAAGGAGAGAGAGAGAGAGAGAGAGAGAGAGAGAGAGAGATTGCTTCATTTATAGAAAAAAAAACTTAAGTATAAAAACGTGCGCCAGAGAATCTCTGCGTTTCTTTGCATTCGTCAGCAATACGACTGGGTTGGGAAATGGCCACTGCGGGGAAGGTTTGTAAACTTTCTATTTCCATTTGTGCTGCAGAGCAGTTAATGCATTTTTAATACGACTCCAATCCCATATTACTTCGTTTAAATTAACCTATTGATCACATAAGGAAACAGTTTGCAGTGCAAAGGCATCTACCGTTAAGTTCATGTTATTTCCATCTGGTCAACTATATGCAAAATTAATAAGACTCATACTGTTATGGATGTTTTGAACTATAGCCAGCATAACGATCATAAGCAAACACTGGTTAAAGTGATGAAAAAACCCAGATCAGTGTCTTGTAATGCACACTTGTGTATATGTTATTATTGCCATTCACAACTGTACTTTGCCAAATATAATGCTATATTTTAAGACTGACTGTTTATTAAAAGACTAAATAATATGTTTGGACGCCACATGCAAAAGTGTGAAAAGTGTTTTTAAACAACTAACATTTTTGAGGCTCTTTTTTTAGTAATTCTACCAGTTTTCCATTAAACTAATGCTATATATGAAGTTTCACTGAGTTAATTTTTATCTTTAGTGATCTATTACAGATAGTTGTGGCTCTAAAAACAAATTTTGGACAACCTCCAACTATGGTTAAAGAGCAGATATCATGCAACAATCATTCATCTATACTGTAGTCAGCCATTAAATGTCTATAAAACATAATGAACAAAGTTCATGTGTGCTAAAGGTGATTAAATGTCGAGCTGCTGTTGCCTGGGAGCCCAATGCACCTCTGGTAATAGAGGAAATAGAAGTCGGCCCACCTCAGGAAGGAGAAGTACGAATTAAGGTGGGAAATGTACCATGAAAGTTGTCACACACTCAGTTGTTAAAGCATGCAGTACAGTATGGTAAACAGATTTCCCCCCTCACATAGATTGTTGCTTCAAGTCTGTGTCGCACCGAGATTTTTCACCTGTTTGAAAGAAAGGACAAGCAGGGTTATCCCACCATCCTGGGACATGAGGGCGCTGGTGTGGTGGAAAGTGTGGGACCTGGAGTCACTGAGTTCAAACCAGGTCACAAACTAAAATGTCTCAATTTTTATTTTGAAAAGCATAGTTGAGCAAGAAATAAAAAGTTCATCATTCACCCCCATGTTTATTCCAAACCTGCATGACTTATTATTTTTATTGTGTTGTGGTGAACAGGTGATACGGTCATTCCAGTCTCAGCCTCTCAGTGTAGAGAATGCAGGTTCTGCAAGAGTCCAAAAACAAACCTGTGTGAGCGCAACTGGTGAGAGAAACAAACAACACAATCAGCTTTTTACATATTGCTTACAAAAAAGCTTACAAAGTTGTTGTTTTTTTCCAGGGTGAATTTTCATGTTGATTTGATGTCGTATCCCACAACACGTTTCACTTGTCGTGGTCAGCCCATCCTGCAGTTCACAAACACCGGCACCTTCTCCGAGTACATTGTCATCAACCAGATTTATGTGGTAAAGATTCGCGACGATGCGCCTCTTGACCGCGTGTGTATGCTCGGCTGCGGCATCTCTACCGGTTATGGAGCTGCTATCAACACGGCTAAGGTGCGTATAGATGCTCAAGAAGCATTAAGACACTAACTTTGAATATTTTTGCTTTGTTAATGTAAAATAGGTCCAAAGAAGTGTCTGAGAAACATTAGTGATGTGTTTGTTAATTAATGAATCAGTTGCTGTGTTCATATTTGCACACTAACTTACTGCCCAGAACACAGTGTATACTGCTTACTATATTTTAAAGGGGTCATCAGATACCCAAGTTCATTTGATTCTCTAGGGTCTTAATGAAAAGTCTCTTATATACAGTACAGACCAAAAGTTTGGACACACCTTCTCATTCAAATGAACGAGAAGGTGTGTCCAAACTTTTGGTCTGTACTGTATATTTTTCTGTTTATTAAAGTTTTTACTCTACATTTGTGCAGTTTTCAGTGGGCTAGTGATATTTTTATATATATAAATTAATAACTAAATATTTTTTTTTAAATGTGTTTTATACAAAAACTGCTTTTTTATGTAAAATTCACTTTATAAAAGACCCACATTTCTAACTTTAATTCATGGGGATAACATGGATAATTTCACATGGTTTAGTGTAAGATTTTTGCCCATCTTTTGGAAAATCCAGTTTTAAAATAAAAAAAATAAATAACTTTTACCAGTAGGTGGCTGCAGAGCTCCACTATTTGCTATTTGACCACCTGAAAGATATTTTTTCACAAGTTTTTTCAGTTGAATTCATATCTACAGTACAGACCAAAAGTTTGAACACCTGAACGAGAAGGTGTGTCCAAACTTTTGGTCTGTACTGTACTTTGGTTAAAAATTCTCAATAGTAGTGTAAAAAAACGCCCCTTTACCTTGTCAGAATCAGCTCTGCAAAATATCAGCTTATTTTATCGCATGGGCCCTTTAAATGCAAATGAGCTCTGCTTTCCCCGCCCCTCTCTGCTGAGGGATTACCAGCTGTAATGTTTACTTTAGCCTCTTTTATTGGCGAAACTTGCCAACAAGCACACTATTAAGAAAGGAAATTTGCAAAGATATATATATAAAAAAACAAACCCTTATACTCATTTCTGCTGTGGGTGAAGCTGCATCACAAATGATTCACACGAACATAGATGTATATATAGATCGGGATCGGCGCTTTCCTTTTAAAAACGAAAGTAAAGTTGCCCTCTGCCTCTTAAACGGCTCAGATGTCAATAGTAAATGACTACTGCTATGTTCATTATTACATTTAACAACAGAACACTTCAAATCGCTCAATTAGAGTCTTCCTCTGCGCCTGAGTCGATACAATGGTAATTGTGTTCGGACTGTTTCAGCTCGGTGAGGGCGGCTCTAAGGTAAGACGCTCATGTCAGTCAACTGTGTTTCGTCACAACGACAAGAAGCTGAGAGTGACCTGATTTTAAAAAGGGGATATTACTTTTAAAGATGAAAAAAAATGGGTGGATTTTTATCTTTGTAGGGTGGTTGTGTACACAAACTACCAACACACATTAATGTTCAAACAACATGTAAAAGTTAGTTTTGCATCTGATGACCCCTTTAAGAATAGTGTGTGAAACAGTATACAATAAGCAATAAATAATGTATACACACATATATCACAGCATACACATTGTATACAGCAATATAGTATGATAGTATGGGATTCCAAACACCGCTTCAGTAGTGATTTCAGTGTACTTAGTTATGTTTAGCAGATTCTGGCAAATATAGGAGGTCATCTGGGTATTCTATGTATACAGAAAGTTTGCATACTATGCACAGTACAGACCGATTCTGTGTTTGCAAACAGTGATGACAGAACTATGGAAACTTTGCAATATATGAATAAAAAGGTCAGTTTGAGTTTATATTTCAAAATTCTGACTTTTTTTCCCACAATTCTGCTAAGAAATATCAATCATCATTCTCTCTTTTCCCCTCAGCTCAAAATTCCAAAGGCAACACTTCCTGTTTTTTCCCTCTCAGATTTGACAAACTTGCTATTGTTGAGTTAAATTGAGTTATAAAGTCCAAACTAGGAGATATTTGCATTTGCAGAGAATCGTGAGATAAAATAGGCAAATGTTTTGCAAAATGTTATAGGTTTAAATAGTATTAATTTTAAATAGTATAAATGTTACCGGTACGAAATTTTAAGGAGAAAAAGACATGGAAAAAAAAATGCAGATGCTACTTATTCAAGGAAATGAATACAGTTTTTAATATTTTGGGTTTGCACTTCAAGTCTTCAAATAGTTTTGGCTTGAACAGTAAGATGAATGTTAAAGTGTTTTACATTTGTGTTTGTGTGAAGGTTACACCAGGCTCAGTGTGTGCAGTGTTTGGACTGGGTGCAGTAGGTCTGGCTGCAGTCATGGGCTGCAAAAACGCCGGAGCCTCTCGCATCTTTGCCGTGGATATTAATGAGCAGAAATTCGAGAAGGCGAAGGTCTTTGGTGCCACTGATTTTCTGAATCCAAAGGCATATGATAAACCCATCTCTGAAGTACTGGCAGAAATGACCAATGGAGGAGTGGATTTCTCACTGGAGTGTGTGGGCAACACTGAAGTATCGGTAAGCCTCGACTGACACATGTAAAAAGTGCATGTATTTACTTACTCGTTTAAAAGCTTTCAGCACTTGCAATCTATCTGCATTTGAATTTAATGTTTTTGATCTCAAGAGAACTGCTTTGGAGTCCTGTATAAAAGGTTGGGGTGTGAGTGTTTTGGTTGGCTATACTGATGTTGACTTCTCAGCACGGCCAATTCAACTCATATCTGGGAAAACCTGGAAGGGAACGCTATTAGGAGGTAAACCAGCTGTTGGTTAATGGCTTTGACAGTACATGCATGTATTCATTTCTGTTTATGTGAAAAAGGTTTTAAGCTTAAGGACTCTCTTCCCAAACTGGTTGATGACTACATGTCAGGCAAAATAAAGCTTGACGAGTTTATAACCCACAAAATGGATCTGGAGCAGGTCAACGATGCAGTCAACCTCATGAAAACTGGACAATGGTAGATATCTCACTTTTTTTGTATCAGGTTAATCCTATAAGAAAAGGTTTTAACTTTGTTTCCTACCTTACAGCATTCGATGCATCCTGAATATCTCTAAATGAGAATCAAGTCATCTCCACTCAATTTATACACCACAGTTTGAGACAATCAGATGGGAACATACGGCTCAGACTTACGGCAGACAAACTCAATACAAGTTTGAAGTACTGTAACTATTTCTGAAAATTGTAGAGAGGAACTGAAGTAATAGAATAAATCCTCTGCCTGGCTAAAAATTAAATTGTTGCACCAAAAAGCAACAATAATTTAATACAGATGAATCTTCTGGAATGATGATTTTTTTTTTAAGCCATTGTTGAAATTTCATACCTTTTTGGTGATTTTCTAATGTTTGGCATTTGTTGTATGCTTAAAAAAGCTTCTAAAACAAAATAAAGGAGAAAATATACTTTAATTCAGCTTGAATACTGAAACTGATTTCATGAGATGCGTCAGACAAAGAGGCCTGCAACTGCTGTTCAGATTTTCGCAATGCTCTTTAAGTGGCATTAAACAACCAAAGACAAACAAAAATCATCTTTTCATTGACTAAGGATGACTGCAGTGAAAGGACATTTCAGAAAGGCCATCGAACAGGCAAAACAGTTAAATTGTAGTTAACCTAATGTTTCCTCTAGGTGTTCAAAGACAGTCACTCAAACAAGATCGATTTAATTGGACCTTATGAACGCTGGTAGAAGTTCATGAAAAATATTTGTACAATGTTCAATAACGTTACGAGGCACTCTTTCAGCTGTAAAGAGTTTCTTTTTATATATATATCAATCATGATTTGATAAGATTTGGAGAGACTCCAGTGTTTTATCACGTACACTCGTTGCATCTCGAACTCCAACAATGGCTTACAAAACAAACGTGGTACATTGCAACGAGCCAGGCATACAAACTCACTGAAGCAGACCTAGACAGCAAACCTCACACAGCTGACGCATTCTCTTTCAAACACACAGGTGCGAACACGCAAAACCACTCACACAGATACATCTGCCATGTAGACAGAGTGTGGCAGCACTGAAACCAATTTAAAGGCCAGGGCCTTTGAATTTATTCAGATCCAAGCTGATTAATGTGACTGTCTGATGACACATTCAGAAGTTAACAAATCTCCATCTCCTGTCCAAAACCACTGTCACGGCCACGTGGCCAATCATCTCCTGCCCAACAGAGAACCACTGTGTGATTGGTGATATGGGGCGGAGCTGTTGTATCCCCCACTGCAGAATAGAGCTAATATGACCCTTCCATCCTACATTTGTGACAGGAAGTGAGCACGGCCATTATCCTCGAGGCGACGTGTGAGGATTTCACAGCCTGTCTCCGTCACAAGGAGCGTGTGCTCAAACTGGGCTGAGCGTTTACCGTCACGAGTGACTGCAGTCCAACCATCTGGCCACGTCTCATCCTGCCAGCCACCTGCACAGAGCAAAGATTCTTAAATAATCAATTGATTGCAATATTTAAATCACATCAAATCTCAAATTTGACTTTTTCTTCAGTCGAAAAGCAATTAGGGTTTTTAAGGAAAACATTCCAGGATTTTTCTCAATATAGTAGACTTTAATGGGGATCAGCAGGTTGAAGGTCCAAATTGCAGTTTCAATGCACCTTCAAAAGACAAGTGGTTGGCAAGGGCAGCTCGCAAGCCAAAACTGGCCCTCCAGCAAAACTGTGCCCACAGCCAGATTATTCTGTTAGCAGCTGGTTCTGCAATAGATCTGTCATGACAGCAACAGTTACTTACAATTTCTTTAAATCTCCTTTGAATAAGCACTTGCTGTTCACTTTCACTTTCAATTGCGCGATCACGCACACTCTGTAAAGGGAGCACATCTTACTATATAACACTGTGTCCTACTACACGATGCTGGGACACACGTTAAAAAGAGTATTTGTCTTAAATAGCTGCAACGGGGACACAAAATTTCAATGTTAGAATTAGTTTCTATAGGTCACGGCTGGAACAACAACACAAACTACGACAGTTATGATCTCAAGTACGGATTATACACTTTATTCAAATGTTAAAAGTGTCTAATATGAGTTTGAATATTTTGTGTGACATTTATAGCCATATTGAAAGCAACAACAGATTACCTCAGATCTTGAAAATAAATTTATAAATTTATCCATGACAATTTTTCCTCTTCACTAAGTTTTGTCAATTGTTTCGTTTATTGGTCTAATTCTTGTTTTAGGTTTCTCTTTCTAATTAACCTTTTATTGGGTTAGTCACTTTTTAGTCACAATTAAACCTCTTGCTTCATTCCCACCCTTCTGAATTATTTTGCATTGATAAGGAGTTATCACAAATTAAGGCTGTTTAGTTGTGCAATCTTACAATCAATATATAGTAAATGTAAGATAAAGTGTTGTCTATGTAACCAGTTAAAACTTGAAGTGGCAATTGAGTCTTAAAATGTATGAAAAGAGTCTTAAAGTGGTCTAGTCTGGAAAAAATCCAGACCCTAATCTATTAAGATTAAGGGTCTGGCATCGAGCAATGAAAAGGGTCTAACTCGAGAGGCGGCACCAAACATGCATTTGAAACGCTCACTGCACGCAATTGGATAACGCCACGACAATACACGGTGTGACGTATCCAGAGCGATGGAACCTAGAGAGGTTGACAAGAGGACTTTCTCTCCTTTATCAGTCTTTCCCCTGGTGAACATATAAGAGTGGATTTCAATGTTATAACATAAACAACGTGACAAGATTAATAACTATTAATTACGACAGCCGAATCAACCTCATAAAACAATTAGGTCCAATCAAACTATTCATTAACTATCAACTAATATGTTGATGGACGCTAGCGTTTCATTCAGCAGCGAGACATATCGTCCTGTTCAAGTTAGGCTACTGTATTACTATTGAATAATTCAGTTTTTCGTTACAGTAAGTACCATTTGTAAATGAGATGGACCTCATCCACCACAATCCCGATCAGGTTGTCCCGGTAGACCTTGTTCAATAACATTTCTCGCCAGTTCTTTTTTAACAGCCAGGACTCGGGACTGCCGAATGCTATCTTGCATTGCCCGCTTCGGATCTGTTCCTTTTCGTGGTCGCCAAGTTGCAGAGCCGAAAGACCGTATTTCCTCGCCTCTTTCACCTGGTCCTCCATAAGGGCGATCAATGGCGAGACTACAACCACCAGTGGGTTTTCACTAAGCCCCATACGCTTAGCTACCAGCGGAGCTAACTGATAGATTAAACTCTTGCTGTATCCAGTTGGCAAAACAGCAAAAATGTCCATCTTGCAAAGGAACGATTCGAGCACTGTTTTCTATTCCTCTTTTATATGAAAAGCCAAGTCTAACTCGTTCATTGTAGCGGCCAAAGCCGTTTCAAACTACTGGTGTTCATCTGTAGCCATCTTTCAATGTTTACTAAATGATTCCGGACGTCGCAGCGCTGTCGTCATCAGCTTAGCTCGCCTCTGGCCCGTCTACATCAGATACACCGATTTGATTGGTTCCCAGAACTGCTTACGTAATGCAGTAACGTGCATCATTGCTCGATGCCAGAGTAAGGGTCTTATCTAACGAAACAATTGAAAATGTAAAAAAAAATAAACAAATAAATGTTAAAAAGTTACTTTACATGATTTTTAACCACAAATGCTAATCTTGCACTACCTCGACTTCGTGAATTACATTGTCATGTTGAAAAAGGTCATGCATGACGTAGGCAGAAGTACCTACCCAGTGTTTACAAAGTGAACATTGAAAGATAGTCCAACACTCATTTTGAAGTTGGGAGGAGAAAATGAGATGAAGTTTTGAGATGAGAAGAGTACCAGGAACTTACCATGCATGACCTTTCCAACGTGATTATTTCAAGTGTGAAGTCATAGACAGGCATTGCATAGCTAGTGCAAGACAAGCATTTGTGGTTAAAAAGAATATACTTTTTTTTTTTAAAGAAAAGGACAGATCGTTTTGCTAGACAAAACCCTCATTCCTCAGCTGGGATCGTGTAGAGCCCTTTGAAGCTGCATTGAAACGGCAATTTAGACCTTTAACTTGTTGATCCCCATTGAAGTCCACTATATGGAGAAAAATTCTGGAATGTTTTCCTCAAAAACCTTAATTTTTTTTGCCTAAAGAAAGAAATTAACATCTTGGGCAACATAGTATTCTGGAAGAACAAATTCTTGCTGTCTAGAAGTATTAATTTCTTACAAAATAAAAAAAACCTTACAGACCCTTACTCAAGTGCACATTTAAGATTTAAGAAAATGTTGTGATTTGTCTCTTACCTTCGCAGATCATGGGCTCAATAGTAAACACATGACCAGGTTTCATCACTCCTACTGCTTTATTCTCTGTAGAATTACATAAAACAGCACAGGACAAGCTTCATGTGTTTGCAATCTCTGCAGGTTCAATTACATCACAGTGTGCAAAGCTTGTATCATTCAGAATGTGTCTTTTTTGACAAGATCATACTCACTGGCATAGTGCGGTACATTTGGTGCCGTGTGGAACAGTTTGTGAATGCCATGGCCACAGTAGCTCCGAACCACAGAGAAACCGCTTGCCTGTGCGTGTTTCTGGATGATGTTTCCTAGCTCACGATAGCGGATACCAGGCTTCACTAGACATGAGACAGAAACAATCTTCTTTAGATCACACAGAAATCCCACTGTGCAATTCTGCCCTCTAAAGGTCATTAGTGTACATCACATCAGACAAACATACTGTACATTACATCATCTAGCACACATAAAATTTTAACATCCATACTCACCAGAGTCGATGGCTTGCATAAGACATTCATAAGTGGTCTGAACCAATCTCTTGGCTCCCTCATCCACTTCACCCACAAAAAAGGTTTCATTTAGATCTCCATGGTAACCATTGTGGTAAACTGTTATGTCGACTGCAAGGAGAAAGTAATATATGATTAGCCAAGTAAATATGTATCATTTAGTGCATTTTACCTCAAGTCTGAGGATTTTTTTTCTGCATGTCACAAAGAACTCACAAGCTACACAAATCAACACAATGATATGATTATGCTTTCAGCTACTATTTTAAGCAAAGTACTCTTCATTTAACAGAAACCCATTTAACAGACTTTCACACTTTCGCAAAGAAGCAAAAAAAAAAAAAAAAAGCCTGCAGATTCCATCTGGCTCTGTATCTTGCCTTCAGCGTAAGGTCTGTTTAGTATAAATCTGGCATTAAATGTAAATAGAAGCAGTTCTCTGTACCGTAGCCTATGATATTTTATTTAAGTCGACCAATGACAAAACATGTAGCTAGGAATAAAGAGGAAAATCTACATGTCACTGGTTGTTATCTATAATAACAGCACTTTGACAATGCGACTTAAGACTGAGCAGAAGGGAAAATCATCAGTCTGGACAGAGATCAGCAAAAACAAGCCAATGTCTTCACAGAAATGTGAACATGTGGAAAAATCAGTCACACACAATTCTCAAATGTCCAGTTAATGTCTATCTGACATCTGGACTAACTGAAATATGAAATAAGAAATATAATGTCAGTTTAGAGGGAGGGTGAATAAATCCCTTTAAAAAAGCCCTACTGAGTGCAAAAATCTAATCTTCCATAAATCAAAGCGAGGAAGATGCATTCATATACTATATGATCACATGTACGCTGATACATACTGTTCAGTATGTCCCCATCCTGCAGGGGACGGCGGTCAGGTATTCCATGACAGATGACTTCATTGACAGAGGTACAGCAGGACTTGGGAAAGTTGTAGTAGTTTAGAGGTGATGGGTAGCAGGTCCTCGCTGTACATGCCTTAACCAACAAATATGGAGAAATAATTTTCCATTTCCATTCTATTCAGCATTCATACAAGCTGTCCTACTCAAATGACAATAAAAATGTGTTTAGTATGCATACTGTCAAAAATAGTTGTCAAACTGTCAAATTGTAATGCATTTTTTCCAGAAGTAAAACTTTCAAACAGTTTTTCAGCATGAACCATGACATTTGCAGCAGTGGCTCTCAACCAGAAGCCACTATGGCTGCATTTACACTGCAAGACTTAATGCACAGATCAGATCTTTTGACCATATCCCATCCGATCTACATTCACTTTAGACACGACTGGTATTCGATATTATGGTTTACAATATTTCACACCCAAAATGACTGTGATCGCTTTACTAAGCACATGGTAGACCCTCTGGGTTTTGAATTGCCGTGCTATTAAAATTATTTTTGTAATTCACATTGCGTGGCCATTATTATTTCTCATCATGGACAACAGATTCCATGGATGTTTTGCAGCACAAAATTTGAACGGATAAAGACTGGAAAATAGCGAAAGTTTCCATTTGTTATTTTATCTACAGCTCATTAGAGGAATAATTATTTAGTGAAATAAAGTAGCTCAAGATATTTATTTAAATTATTTCAAATAAATTAACGAGAGAGAGATTGTACGAGCGAGTGTGAAGCTTGCAAATAGGTGAAGCTTGCTGGTTTATTTACAAAAACTGTTATCATCTAATTGCTGAGACAATAACGCTTTTAGTTGCGAAGCTGTCCTATTTTTACAATTCACAGGGGAAGGTTTTGAAACCAGCTCCTGAATGTGCATTTTCTTACTTATATAAACTCAATAAGATGCAACACATACAGCACACCAGCATGAAAACGCTATCTTTATGTGCAAATGTGTCGCCCTCACATTGGAGTGTTGAGGGGAATTGGATGTGTGTGTTTAGACCCAAGTCAAATGTCCAGACATCAGATATGTATCCGATTAAAGGCCTGGATTGGAGGCCTCAGCAAACGACCAAGAAGACCCCAAAATGACTTAAAATGATTTAAATTGAGTTATATTACCATAATCTTAATTAAAAAGCTAAAACAAAAATGTACAATATTAAACTGGCAACAAATTTTTTCATTTTTATTACAACAAAAGTACCAGATGTACAGCCTAAAGGAAGGCCTTTTGGACAAAATATACCTGGAGTCAAAAAGATTGAGAACCACTAATTTATAGCAAATAAAAAGTCATATATATGAGCAATTTCACATTTCCCTTAACCTGTACTTAAACATTCTGCACTGATCAGGACTTTGTAATATGTATATTAGAAAAGAGAAAAAGCTGTGAAATTTTACCAAATGCACCGCATGGTCGATCTCCTCTGTCGTCACTCCAGGTTTTACCATCATGGCAGCAATGTCAAGGACTTCTCGAGCCAGCTGAAGGAAACAAACATAGTCTTTATTTAACAATTCAAACCAGGCTGCCATCCCACTAGGCAATTTTATATTTGCAGAAAATCTGTGAATTTATCTTGTGTAACCAAGTGTTTTTCTGGGGTTCTCTTACACCTAACACTTAAAGGGATAGTTCACCAAAAAATGAAAATTCTGTCATAAATTACTCACCTTCATGTCGTTCCAAACCCATAAGACCTTTGTTCATCTTCAGAACACAAATTAATTCTGACCAAGGCACAGAAACATAGTAAGGACATTGTTAAAATAGTCCATGTGACATCTGAGGTTGAACTATCATTTTACGAAGCTACGAGAATACTTTTTGCATGCAAAGAAAACAAAAATAGTACCCTTGCTGTATATGGAGAGTCTTGGATTTAATAAAAAAATAAAATCTTAATTTGTCTTCCGAAGATGAACAAAGGTCTTGGTGTTTGGAACGACATGAGGATGAGTAATTAAAG
Source organism: Garra rufa (assembly GCF_049309525.1). Lineage (NCBI taxonomy): Eukaryota > Metazoa > Chordata > Actinopteri > Cypriniformes > Cyprinidae > Garra > Garra rufa. Next base: position 31,587,233 of record NC_133362.1, on the reverse strand, counting down.
GAGTAGTCCACTTTCAGAACAACAATTTACAGATAATTTACTCACCCCCCTGTCATCCAAGATATTTATGTCTTTTTTTCTTCAGTCGTCAAGAATTTATGTTTTTTGAGATAAACATTTCTGGAAATTTCTCCATATAATGGACTTAAATGGTGCCCCGATTTTTGAATCTTCAAAATGCTGTTTAAATGCAGTTTAAATGCAGCTTCAAATGGCTGTAAACAATCCCAGCCGACGAAGAAGGGTCTTGTCTACCGAAACGTTCGGTCATTTTCTTAGAAAAATATATTTTTTACATACCTTTTAAGCACTGAAACTCGTCCAGCACTAGGGCTTGTAGTGCGCGTTCCCGACTTTACGTACTGCGTCCACCGTGCTCTGCAGCGCAGCAAATGCTTGAAGCAGTCCCATCACCTGACTCGCCGATTGTTTGTAACAGTGGAACAGATGTGGTCCAGTCGTGACAGCACTGAGATTCCTGCTCCGTTGGAAATGGCTGGCATTTTCCACACTTGCACCACCATCTCGTCTCGTTTGAACGTGGTCTCGAGGCTTGTGTCGCCGCCGCGGCTGTCGCAATTTTCTCTCTCTGACAGAGTTCATCGTCTGTGTATTCCGGCTCAAAAAGGTAGGAAACGGTGAAAAACTCCATCTCATGTGCTCCTCCAGCTTCAAAGTCATCCGACATCGTTGTACTTTATGTTGTACTTTGTTGCTAAAGAGTATTTGATTGCGTTGCACTTCTCTCTTCTCAAGTCGGCTTTGTAAACACTGGGTCTGCAGTTTCGCATACTTTCGACGTGATTACGTAGAACGTATAGACGCGAACGCGCATTAGCCCCAGTGCTAGACGAGTTTCAGTGCTTAAAAGGTATATAAAAATATATTTCTCTAAGAAAATGACCGAACGTTTCGGTAGACAAGATCCTTCTTCTGTCGGCTGGGATCGTTTACAGCCATTTGAAGCTGCATTTAAACAGCATTTTGAAGATTCAAAAATCGGGGTACCATTTAAGTCCATTATATGGAGAAATTTCCAGAAATGTTTATCTCAAAAAACATAATTTCTTGACGACTGAAGAAAAAAAGACAAACATCTTGGATGACAAGGGGGTGAGTAAATTATCTGTAAATTGTTGTTCTGAAAGTGAATTACTCCTTTAATGACAGAATTTTTATTTTTGGTTGATCTATGCCTTCAAGTGGCTAATACAATTTGAAATTGGTGGCAGAACAACCAGTCTTCAAATAGAGGGAGACAACGGCTTTCGCAAGAACACCCAAAACTTCACCTGTTACATTTCACATACAAATGTGATCATGTGTGACGTTATGATGTTGGTTTACCTTGCAGACAACTCTCATGCCCTCAATCTCTTCAGCATTGAGGATCTTAATCTGAGAGGTCCCTTTCATGGTCTGCTCTGACTCTGACATTCCTGCAAGCAGTGATGAAATGGTGAATTGGGGAGTAGTAAAATACACAGATACCCATCTACCCACAAAAGCATCTCACTATCACTCAAATAGATGGACTAGCTCTGCCTACTGACCTTCAACACAACAGAATCTCAACAGCACGGTCTCCAGTCAGCTAATGAAGACAACACAACCACTTCTTACAGATAAAAACACACGCACACCGTCGCTGATCCAGTGAGGTCTGGGACATGACAGTTTGGCAATGACGTAATCACGGACAGTTCCTGCTAGGGCTGGGCAAAATGACTATATATCGTGTGGCAGAGAAGATAGAGATTTTTACATAGCCTACCAATCAAAGGTTTGAAATAATTGAGATTTTTTGATGTTGTTGAAACAAGACTCTTATGCTCATCATAAGACAATCATTGTCTTTTGTAAAATATTGTAAAAAGGTAATAGATTCATTTGATTGCAAAGCAAAATTTTCAGCATCATTACTCCAGTGCTTCAGTATCACATGATCCTTGAGAAATAATTTTAATTTCTGATCAAGAAACATTTCTTATTATTATCAATGTTGAAAACATTGGCTACTTAATATTTTTGTGGAACCCATCATGCACTACCACTGAAAATATGTGGTTTAACAAAAGTAATACTTTTATTCAGCAAGGATGTATTAATTTGATCAAAAGAGATCATAAAGGTATTTATATTCTTACAAAAGGTTTCTATTTTTTTCATGCTGTTCTCTTGAACCTTGTATTCATCAGATAAGCCCTGAAACAATTTATCACAATTTCCATTAAATAAAGAGCAGCAACTGTTTACATTGATAATAATAATAATAATAATAAATCGAACACCAAATCGGCATATTAGAGTGATTTCTGAAGGATCATGTGACACTGAAGAAAATAGCTGCTGCTGAAGAATTTAGCTTTGCCATCACCAGAATAAATTACATTTTAAAATAAATAAAAATAGGAAACAGTTCTTTAAATTGTAATGATATTTTATAACACTGTTGTTTTCACTGTATTTAAAAAAGCCATGGTAAGCATTCAAAAACAACAAAATATCTAAATTATTCCAAACTTTTGACTGGTAGTGTACCTTTTGCACCGCGATGGTGCTTTATTTACAAGTAAGCAGCATAGGAATACAGAGTAATGCAAAAAGACAAAATGTGCAAAAAAGTATTAAGGGAAATAACACAAACCAAAGTTAAAACATTTAACCATTCTTCGTTGGATTTCCAACAAAAATAACTATAGATATACTACCAGTCAAAAGTTTTTGGTCAGTATGATTTTTTTTTAAATTTCTCTTCAGCTCACCAAGCCTGCATTTATTTGATCCAAAATACAGCAAAAGCAGTAATATTGTAAAATAACGGTTTTCTATTTTAATAGATTTTAAATGCAATTTATCCCTGTGATCAAAGCTAAACCTTTAGCATCATTACGCCAGTGTCACAGAAATTATTCTAATATGCCGTTTTGCCGTTCAAGAATGTTTTTATCATTATTAATATTTAAAACAGTACATTTTATTTATGATTCTTTGATGAATAGAAAGATCAAGTGTGATGACAAAGTAATTTCGAATGTTACAAAAAATATATTTTAGATAAATGCTGTTTCTGTGAACTTTCTATTCATCAAAAAACTGAAGAAAAAAAATCTACTCAGCTGTTTTCAACATAATAAAAATGTTTTTTTTTTTGAGCTGCAAATCAGAATATAAAAATGATTTCTTAAATATAATGTGACTGGATTAATGATGCTAAAAATTGAGTATTAAAATCACAGGAATAAATTACATTTTAAAACATTTTCAAACAGAAAACAGCTGTTTTTAACAGTAAAAATATTTCAGAATTTTACTGTTTTGCTGTACTTGGGATCAAATAAATGCAGGATTGGTGAGCAGATGACTTCTGTAAAAAACATTAAGAAACCACAAAATTTTGACTGGTAGTGTACAAATACAACTACGGTCATATCGCCCAACTCTAGCCTCAGCTGATTAATGACATCAGCCATGCAGAAATAGACAAGAGCCATGCTACTACACAGACACACTCTCACAGAAATACACTCACACACCCACTGCGGAGCAAACCGCTCCCTGTAATACTGTTAAAACAAGAGGACATCACCGGCCGGACACACATGGGAAGCGGCGGGACTTCGTACCTGCCAACAACCCAACCTCTGCAGCTGCAGAGAGCAAGAGAAGAGCTTCAGACACACACTGCAGCAGCCCACCCCCAAACAAATACGGAGGTAAATGGTAACGTGTATAAGGTGAATTCAGGACCATCACACACACGCTCTCACAAAGAACTTCTACTGAATGTACATAAAAGATACGCACACACTCCTGACCTATCCACTGGATGCTTTTGAAGACATTTAGGCTTTTTCAATACATCACTATTCTAGAGTTTGAAAGCCAGGGGATGGAGATTTAAGGATAAGCTAATAACAGAGGAATGAAAGGCTGTAACTACAGGAGACTAATACCTAGTAATCAGCACCATAATGGTTACTTACGGGAAGACTCTGCGGCATCCGTTAATGAAGGACAAACGAGCATTTATTCACAAAACAGTGATTCATAAAAGGGTGCTTTTACACTATAAGAAAAAAAGTACTTGGACACTTAAGTCACACTTGAAGGAAAAGTTCACTTCCAGAATTAAAATTTGTGGTTATACAGTATATACATTAGGGCTGCACGATATATCGAAGAATTATCGTTATCGCGATAACAGTGTACGCGATATTGGTATCGCAGAGAGTTGCGATAAATGGCATTTAATTGGTTTCATTTCTTTACAAAACTTTCACTAGGCTAACTACTGCACAGACTGCTGTGAGCTGCAGTGTGACAGGTTCGCCTTTCTCTTCAACATTACATAACCATTTAAACGTAATCTTTATATTATTCCCTTTAATTAACTTTTGAGATATTAGCCGTCAATCACTCCCTGTCACTGACACTGCGCCCCGCTGAACTTTTCTCTCAACTATCCTCTGTCCCGGATCTTCACAAACTGCATTGCTATTAGGTGTGTGTGATATGACGATGTTTTACTGTGGGCAGTTAAAAGGTCAATCTATATTTCGTGTTAGAGCGCGCACATTCTGTCAAATACAATTCTGCCGCCTCAGTCTTAATATAGGCTACTGTACAACGCGGCACACATTCAAATCAAATGATAACTCAGCTTCAGGCATCATTTCCACTGTAGGGACACGCTTTTTTCAAAAACCCGTTTGTGTCCTGCCACTTTCAAAACAAGGTTTTGTTAAAGTAATCTATTGTATTGTAGAATGGACGCTATGCACTGCTGAGAGTTTCGCGCGGTCGTTAAAACGAAACCAAAAGAAAGACGCGCACGCGCATTCAAATACAATTTTAATACCCCGTGTTTAGAGAGCGAACCCACAATGCGCGCAAATTAGGCTATATAACATATTTAGGCTGTTATTAATATGTGGGCTATATATTAAGTTTTGTAGTTGTCTATAACTGTATCATGCTTCAAAAATTCGGTCTCTATTTGCACTTTGAATATTGTTAAAGAACAGACATCACTGCAGACAATGAAAAGGCTACTCTAAGACAAGCTAATAAGATTGTTTGTGATTCAACACACATTTTGTACACAGACTATGAGTTGTTGCCTTCTGGGAGGAGGTTTAGAGTTCCTTATTGTAGAATGAATAGATTTAAAAATTCATTCATCACTGTGTCTATAAAGTGGTTAAATAATTGTAGTATGGAGCTGTAAAATTTTATTTTGATATATTTATTTCTTTATTTTTATTGGGGTTATGTATTTATCTATTCATTGTTGTGTTATTTGTATTGTTATTGGTGTGCTTTATTTCTCTGTCAATTGATTGCAGCATGGTTGATGGGCCCAAGACAAATTTCCCTGCGAGGGACAATAATGTTTACCTTACCTTACCTTGAAACAGTAGCCTACTTTGATTATGGCTGCATTTATTGTCTAAATCAGTGGTTCCCAATTCCAGTCCTGGGGACCCCCTGCTCTGCACATTTTGCATGTCTCCCTTTTTTAACACACCTGATTGAGATCATCAGATCATTAGTTCAGTTCATGGCTCTCTCCCTTAACAAGCTGATGATCTCTGTCAGGTGTGTTAAAAAAGGGAGACATGCAAAATGTGCAGAGCAGGGGGTCCCCAGGACTGGAATTGGGAACCACTGGTCTAAATGACAATAAATGGGTTGTTTATTTTTTGTTATTTATACTGTAGATTCTTTAAAAATGCAGTGGTTATCTCCAATTTTAATGGCTCTACCTATAATAAAGAAAATAAACATCTTGTTGATGTACTCATTTTCTATTAAGTTAGATTTAATTCGGATGACAGAAGAATATCTTTTACCTGTTTATTTGATCATTACATATATAAATTATTAAAAATAGACAATAATAATAAAAATAATAATAATAATTTAAAAAATAAATATCGCAAGAAATATCGTTATCGCAATATTCAACAACAATATCGCATATTTTCCCAATATCGTGCAGCCCTAATATACATTTGTATTTTATTTAAGGAAATGACCAATGGTTCCGCTAGATAAGACCCTTATTCTTCAGCTTGGATTGTGTAGAGCCCTTTGAAGCTGCATTGAAACTGCAATTTGGACATTCATCCTGTTGGCCACCATTGAAGTCCACTATATGGATTTCTTTGTAAGTGAAGAAAGATAATTTAGTGTCTATAGTGGTAATGTATAGTGATAATCTGTCTTTCTTTGAAAAAAGAAAAACATATGGCATTTATACACTAAGTGGTGGTAAGATATTTAAAAATAAAAATATTTATTCAGCCATTAAGTTGATGTAAAATTACAGTAAAGACATTCATAACATTTGACACTGAAGACTGGAGTAATTCAGCATTGCATCACAGCATAGACACTAAAAAAATGTTGACGTAGTGTCCGTGACGTCAGCCGTAGATTTCTGAAGAGCGATTTTGAAGCCTATAGTGGGCGGGATTCGCCGTCGCCATCTTGGAATCGCGTCATTGAGCGTCACTCTCGGATAATCGAAAATGGGCTAAGAGGCGGGGCGTGGGTGGAGCTGGTTGCTGAAACCACGCCCATTTAGCGCACCAGTGGTGACAGCAGTGGCAATCCCCCTGTCACTCAAGTGGCCACGCCCTTAATTATGCAGAACTTTACGGCTTAATATAACTTAAACAGATGAGTTATAAAAAAATTCACTCCCCTCACAGTTGACATGAAGTGCGAAATTAGTTATATAGTCTAAAACCACTTTTTGAACCAGGCTGTAAACATGTTTTTTTTCTGCTGTAAAGTTGGGCATTTTAACATGGGGAGTCAATGGGACTGACTCCCTTTTGCAGCCAGTCTCTAGCGGCCAGTCCATGAATTGCAGTTTAAGCCACTTCCGTGTTGGTTTCAATAGAGAGAGCGGGTGGTTGCCACTTGCATCACGTGTTAATTATATTTTTACATTTTTTTACCCTTTTCACAAACAAATAACCAAAACTCAAGTAAAACTAGTCCTAATCAAATAGGACTATATTTAAACCTGTTTAAACTGTATTAATCAAAAAGCATATCAAAGTAACTCTAATCACTTACACAATTTTGCAGCAAAAAAGTTTTATATTTAGCCCTCCTGTTATCCTTGGGGTCAATTTGACCCCATTCAATGTTTAACGTATGTACATATATAATTGACTTTTTTTTTTTGCTTCAGATTGAATGACTTTTCCTAATTTAATGGGGAAAACTTGGTAAACATAAAAGTAGCATGATATTATTTGTTCAATGCCCTGTACACATTTTGTCACATCGGTGTTCTTTGGGGTCAATCTGACCCCAGGTTGTTTTAGCTGTATAAAACATAAGAAATATAAAAAATTTACACACATTTGTTTTGGGTGATATTGAGGTCACTATAACATGCTATGATTTTATAATATGCACTATAATTTTATATGTTAAGTATAATAAAAATTAAAAAAAAAACTAACACAACCATACCTGTAGTATTGCGAGAACCACTGTCAATTGAATTGTTCTCTCAATCGAAAATGGCCTCTACGCAAAGGTTTTCTGTCAGTGAGATTTTGTCACAGGTGTTTGACAGTGAAAGTGGGGGTGTGTTTCAGAGTGTTGTTAAGTAGTCAACAAAGACATCAATTACCTGACACTAACCTTTTAGCAAAAAAATATCATATTCTAGAGGTTTTAAATTTGGGGTCAAATTGACCCCAATGGGAAAAAGGTGTTAGCGGATTTTAGGGTAACAGGAGGGTTAGTTTTATTTTTACCAAATTCTTTGTTTTCCATTCATTTTCTGGATTGCATTTTAATGGTTTTTCATTTTCTGAAAAATTCATTATTATGATTTTATTTTATATTTTTTCAGAAATACTGTGTTGTGTATTTACATTTGTCAGGTATTTTTTCTCTTTAAAAAGAATGGTTTAATAATTTGATTAGTAGTAGGTGGTACTATCATTACATTAATATATTTCTGTAATAGTTTAGGCAAACTATTATTTTGACGGGTTTGTTGTGAAGACCTTTATTTTTTTGTATATGATATGATAGTAGTTCGGGGTTTTCTCACAAAAAATGTAAGATGTTCATAAAGTGAGACCAATTTAGAGATTATGTTTATGTGTTCATGTACTTATATATTGTGGCAGCGGAGGCTGAAAACACCACAAGGGTCATGCACGCTTCAATATGCGTGTAGTAAACAACCTCTGCACCATTCATTCACACAGAGACACGCAGAACATGCAGAATTCACATTTAAAAAGTATGTTGTGGCTTAATAAACACAGACACCAGTCCATAACGTGTTTTGATCTAAGCGCACTTTTGACTTATTTAAAATTTGCCAAGTTCCGTAACATTGCGCGTTATAAAGTCAATTTCATTTTCACGACTGGATTCTGCAATTCTGTCCCAATTTCCGCATCATGGAAATCATAGGGCCCTAAGTAGGATTGGGTTATGTGTCCAAATACTTTCTAGGGCCACATATGGAGCACCATATGAAAACTTTTAGTCATGATGCTTCACGGACTAACAAACTAATAAAATTAAATTAAATTAAATCACCTAAAAGGAAACACACCATTAAGCATTTTGGCCTCCTTTCCTAATCGCAAATGATTCAAAGAGCACTAAAAATCCAAATAATAATGATGATACAGATTCACCAACGAGATACCAAACAAAAAACAAAGTTAGAGTTTCCTGTAAACAGAGGTTATTCGTGCACATCTTGATGCATATTTACATTAAACTGTGGTTAATCTGGTCAGACATGCACTACTTCAGCAAACACTCCTCCATTTAAAAATCGAATGGCACTTCAGCTGATGAGATGGAGGCCATTAGTTTAAAAGCTTGTGTGTCAGTGGCTCGTTTAAAGGGTCAAATGTTTAAACTTCACACACAAGCGTAATGACAAACTGGGCAGTCTGTTAGAAAAGTGAAATGCCTCAGATAAAGGGCATGAAGCAGGAAAGCTAGTCCAGATGAGAGTGGCTGATCTGAGTTTTGCAGTGCATAATTTACAGTATCAGGTCTAATTTATGTGTGAAGGGATTTGCAGTCTTACCCAAAGGATGATCTGCATAGTCTGGTCTCTGGATGTTGCTAGGAACAAGCCGCATGGGAGTCTGAAAACAACCAAGAACAACAGATTCAACTAAATGCTCGAATGCATAAATTAGTTATGTTTTATGATAATGTTTATGTGTCATGCTGTCAATTCTCATGTCCATTCCTGGTGTGTTGTATCCTTACCAATGGATAGTGGGGTCGCAGTTTACCAGTGTATCTGTACCCGGGCCATGGGTCTGTGTTGATTTCTTTCTCCACACAGTTCTTTCCCTCATCTTTTATTTTGTCCTCCTCTGCAAATAAAAAGCCGGATATTAACGATGTCATTATGCAAGACATGATTTGTATAGCACATACGAAAAGCAAATGCTGAACTGAATCACTGTGAGTGAATAAAACACACATACTTGCTTTTTTGTGGAGCAGTTTGTGGGTAGCCCAGCTGCCTTTGAAACATTCCTGAAAACATACAAAAACTCACGTTATTACTCAAACAACTTCACTTCTTAAACAGCCCATGAAACGTAATGTTTGTTAGCTTTAGGGCATTCATATGTTATACAATGCTGCTAAAAAGTTTGGGATTAGTAAGATTTTTAATGTTTTGTAAAATTCTATTTAATACAGAAAAAATATGAAATATTACTGCCATTAAAAATAACAGTTTTCTATTTGAATATACTTTAAAATATAATTTATTTCTGTGATGCAAATCTAAATTTTGATCATCCATTACTCCAGTCGTCAGTGTTACACAATCCTTCAGAAATCATTCTAAAATGCTGATTTATTATCAATGCTGACAACAGTTATGCAGCCAAATATTTTGGAACCTGTGATACTTTTTTTAGGATTTTCTGATGAATAAGAAGTAAAAAAAAATAAATAAATAAATAAATAAAAGTGTTAATAAAGATGAAAGAAAGAAAGAAAGAAAGAAAGAAAGAAAGAAAAATTTACTGACCCCAAACTTTGAATGGTAGTGTATATTATTTCTATTTTAAATAAATGCTGTTCTTTTTAATGTTTTATTTATCAAAGAATCCTGAAAAAGTATCACAGATTGCGAAAAATAGGCAGCACAACTGTTTCAAACACTGATAATATCAGTATATTAGAATGATTTCTAAACATTCAAACGATTTAAAAACATTCAATTTTACTTTGATACAACAAGGATGCATTTAATTAATCAAGAGGCAGTAATTACATTAATAACATTACAAAAAAGTTATATTTCAAATAAGTGCTGTTCTTTTGAACTTTATATTCATCAAAGAAACCTGACAAATTCACACAAAAATATTAAGCACCACAATCATTTTTAACAATAACAATAAAAAATATTTTTTTTGAGCAGAAATCAGAATGATTTCTGAAGCATCATGTAACACTAAAGACTAAAAATGTAGCTTTGCATCACAGGAATAAATTAAATTGAAAAACTATTAAAAGATTATTTTTAGTTAAAATAATACCTCATTACATTAATGTGTTGATTGTATTTTTGATCAAATAAATTCAGTCTGGGTGGGCATAAGAGTGGGCTTCAAAAACATTTACAACTCTTACCAACCCCAAACCTTTGAACATAGTGTATATTTTAGCACTGAATTAAAATTAAAACTTAATACCTCATTTTTAATTCATTAAAATTTAACAATCTGATAAACTGATAAAATATTTTATAATGACGATCCTACAGCAAACACAAAAAATCTATAAGCAACAAATCAAGGTTTACAAACATGATGTAAAATAATTTGGCTATTTTACAAAAAAAGAAGGAACCTTTTGATTTGTCCTGCTACAACTTCCTATTTAAATAGAAAGTACATAAACATAATTGAAGCGTATACTTTGGCACAATTAGAAAGAAAAGACGATGAAAATTTCCTATATAATACAAACACAAACCTCTGCATCATTTAATAGTATCACACGGGACAGTTTGCTCAAAAATAAAAAAGTAAAAGATATTTTCAAACACAATTGATCACAGTATTAAAAAAAATCCCAAGACTGTTCCACAGAGGAGAGAAATCCATAAAAGCTTAGAATTTAAAGAAGGGGAGTTACAACAGCTCATCTAATAAGGGGGAAGGTTTGAATCAGACTGAATTGATATATTGGGCTTGGCAGCACCCTGTCATCATACCAGCCCCTCAACTCAGCAAACAGGACAGCAGATCTGCCCTGCAACAGGTGCTAGAGTCCAAGGAGGTGTCTCAAAATGTCACGAATGGGCACTCCTAGGATTGTCTCAAAGCCCTCTGAGCTGCCAACCTAGCAGCATTTTTGACCATCATGGACATGCAAGTACTATCTAGATAGGCAGCTCACTAGGATTTGGGACACAGCCTAGGCTAGGAGTGCCCAGCAAAATCAGAATGAAAAGTAGTAAGGTTAGATCTATATTTCCTTACAGGTTGCACAGATTCATGCATCCTTTTGATCTGTAACTTTAGAAATTGTAAACAAAATAACTAAAGCGTTTATGTATTGATTTGACACCTGAGCAACATGCGAGCCACGTTGAGCTGAAGTCATTTAAAGCACGCTGAGCAAAGAAACCGCTCGAAAATTATATTTTCACTCCGTGTTTAGGGTTCAACATCTCGGACAAATCTGTCAAGCAGAAAATCAACATTCACAAAACTTTGATGCAAGCGTCAAAGCTCAGAGTAAGGTTTAAAGTGCCTGTTTGCGATGTGAGACAGCTAGCTAGCTAACGTTAATGCTGAGCTCAGTCTCGTAGGCCGGCAGCGTGACATGAGCGACAAAACCTATGAGCTTCGCTTGTTTCTTAAAGCAAAGTATCAGAGCTTCACCTGAGAGCAAAAGTATGAGCCTTGAATTCCGAGTTTGATGCAGGTGGGACACTGGAGCTTAGCTTCGCTGCAGCAGCCTTCCGTCTCGCACTCCCGTGTCTCCACCGCCGCCATGCTTCTGCTGCTGTCGGTCAGAGAGAGAGCGAGCGCGTTGCTGTCTAGTGTCTACTGCTGCAGTCATCTGAGATCAGAGGGAGGGACTCCAACACCACCTTGTGAATCTTTGTAAGATGGAGTGTTTATTTATCTGTTCACTTTTTATTTGATCCTATTGTAGTCACAGCTGTTGAACAGATAAAACTGAAAAGTTAGTAGGAGTATTTATTCTCGGCAAACGAAAACACTTCCACAAGAAGCCAAAGCATCTAAATAGTTTCCAAGCAACGCGAGCCGAAAACCGGATTGGAATACTGTTTATAAAGTGGAGCGGAGCGGCAAAACGAGTTCTTAAACCCCGCTGAAAGCGTTCTGGTTCCACTCCGGGTTTTTTTTATTTCCCGCAGCCCATAGCAAGAGAAACCCAGCTCTGAGCAATACTAGAACCTATGGAGTCCAGTTACCGACACAAAAATCCTCAGAACTGAGATATTAACGAGTTATAAAGTCAGAATTACGAGATTAAAACTGACAGTTGCGAGAAATAAAGTCAGAATTGCAAGATAAAAACGAAAAATTCTGACTTTTTGTTGCAATTCTGATTTTTTTTTTCTCAGACTTTTTATTTTATTTTATTTATTTTTTATTTTTTTATTAAACAATTATGTACACATTAATGCAAATACATCTCACAACAGAATAGAAAAAAAGGGTATACAGACAGAGAAAAGAAAAAAATTACAATTTAAAAAATTAAAACGACATAGTGCATCAAAGGTTTTCTCAGCTTTTCTGTTTCTAATATTTTTTTAAAGTAGTGCCATACTGTTTAATTTCTTTAATAAACTGTTCACAATTTGGCTTGGCTTTAGCCCATTTCTTAACATGAATATGATATTTTCCAAGTAAAATAAATAATTGCGTAAGAAATGAAATTGTACTTTTAGAACCAATAGTATCTTGTATAAAAAAAAAAAAACATCATACATTTCTATTTGTATTAATGAACCAAACAACCAAGAAAGAAAGTTAGAAACATCTATCCAAAATAATCTTGAATATATACATTGAAAGAAGAGATGAGTCACAGATTCTTTAACAACACCACAGAATTCACAAGAGTTTTCCAGATCCAGTTTGAAACGTTCAAATAATTCCTTAACAGGATAAATTCTGTGTAATATCTTAAAAGATACCTCTTTTACTTTATTATTTATAAAAAACTTATTTGTTATTAACCACACTTTCTTCCATTCAATATTTTCAAACTTAGATGACCAAAAGGATGTTGAGCATGACAGATAATTTGTCTTTAACACATTTCTAATATATTTATTACTGCATTTATCTTTAACAATATTAATCCCACCAATAAATATATCACAAGTAAATGGTTGTTGGTCAGTGTTAATTGAATGTACAGAATTACGTAATAATGAAACAACTTTACTTGGAATCACATCTAATTTTTTCTCAAACTTCCCAGTTTCGACGTTACTGGACCGGACCATATTCGTCGCAGCGACGTTCCAAATAACGTTCCAGCGACGTAACTTTGTGATTCCCACATTCGTTGTAGCGACGTTATTTTGTACGTCGCTGGAACGTGGTGATATATGAACTCAAAATTGCGATTTTGAGGGGAGAAGATTGATATGTCTTCAGAATTGTTTGTGCCTATTTGTCGCAATTTTTACTTAACTTGGAGTTGCATTTTAAAGTAAGATTTGCAAGATATAAACTTCAATGTAAACAATGCCACAGAACCTAAACTAGCATATTTTGCTTATTACTGCTGCTGAAAATGGTCAATTATTGTCATGCCTTGGGCTGTACTACTCGATCAGACTGGGAAAAACATTTGTAGTACTATAGCATGCCAAAAGCAAAATGAAGATGAAGGAGAAGCGTGCAAATCAAGGAGAAAAGTGGGAAAAACTGTCTTATGAACAAAAGTACTTTGTGATTTGCCAAACTGAACCAGGATTTCCAGGGCAAGAATCTTGACAACATTCATGTTTGTTCTTATCATTTTAGGGCAGGTAGGTGAAATATTAGGCTAATATCTTAATTAATACTGCTTGTTTGTATCTTTACCACCTATTAACCTTAGTTTTTCAAAATATTGTGCCCTTTTCTGCTTACTAAGCCCTTCTCTATATGATTTAGCAGCTTCCACACATTTTTTACTGTGGTTTAGGCATCATAACTTAGTAGAACAACATCTTTAGTTGTACATAAACCATGCTATCTATGCTGCTGTTTACATCTGAGTATCTCCACTATGGCTGCGCATCTGGGTAACTGACCAAACTGTGGCGTGCATGCCCTCTATACATTAAATACTCTTAAAGTATTTTAGATTATATGTGACCCTGGACCACAAAACCAGTCATAAGGTTAAATTTTACACAACTGAGATATATACATCATATGAAAGCTCAATGAATAAGCTTTCTATTGATATATGGTTTGTTAGGAATGGATAATATTTGGCCGAGATTTGAAAATCTGGAATCTGAAGATGCAAAAAAAATCAAAATACTGAGAAAATCACCTTTAAAGTTGTCCAAATTAAGTTCTTGACAATGTATATTACTAATCAAAATTACATTTTGATATATTTATAGTAGGAATTTTTCAAAAAATCTTCATGGAACATGATCTTTACTTAATTTCCTAATCATTTTTGGCATAAAAGAAAAATCTATAATTTTGACCCATACTATGCATTTTTGGCTATTGCTACAAATATACCCCAGTGACTTAAGGTTTTGTGGTCCAGGGTCACATATTTATTACACCATATATTAGTTTTAGAGGCAATTAAGTTTTTAGAATTAAGTTATTTTCTTTAACAAATTCAAATATATATCATATCTTTTCTGGAATTTACTTTGAAGTTTACATTCATGAATGTCGAATTTTGCAAGAAATAGTAATACATTCATTATAAATTTAATATGAAAAGCATCTGCTTTTAAAAGAGTCACCAGAAAGCATACCTTTTGACAGATACAAAATATACATACTTTTTTATATGTATAAAAATTGAAGTCAATCCAAAACAGAATTTTGAAATGTTTTGAAACCAACATTCTACATTAATGTGACTGAAAAAAGCTCCAAACCACTGATTTAACACGAGAGAATCATGTTTGAAGCTTAATAAAGTTTCAGACAGGCCCATCTCTAGCTAGGTATCAAATTATTACTTCCATTTGCGTGAATGATTAATAAAACTGATAGATGTGCAAACTTGCATTGTGAAGTTTGCATTGCCTGGCAATTCTATTGAAATTTTGTGTAGCTATATTCAGTTCGCTACTGTATCCGTGAATAGCATAAGCATTATCAACCACCCCACTACTGTATAGATACGCATATTCTTCAAATTGAACTGAATTAATCTTCCATAGTACTTCTATTATTATTGTAAAGCATCAGTACCAGGGCATGTTTCTCTTCACTACACTGACTATAGGTGTTGTTATCTGCTCTATCTGCTCCTCACCACAGTAATCTGAACTAATCCTTTTAGTCTTTGTCTTAATCTACGACAGTGTTTGGGAATGTCACACTCCTGCTCACACAGAAAGTGAGCGGTACTTCTTTCCTTGGACAGTAGTGAGTGAGATGCTTTGTGCGTCTCTAGAGAGATGCATCCACTTCTGTATGCAGACCTCACCTTGTGCTTGGCTTTAGTGGTCTGTGCACAGAGTCCATCATGCCCGTCTCTGTGCACCTGTGTGCTCCATGGTCGCAGCAATGCCAAGGGACTCAGGTACAGTCAAAATTTCTGTAATCTTTTTAGCCTGGTCAAGCCTTTGCTTCTGATTCCTTCCATCCACAACCTCTCCTCCACTCTTTTGTTGTCTTGTTACTATTTTTCAGAGGGTGCCAGTAGTGTTTATAAGTTGTAGATTTTTAACCGCAGTAAGTCTGTATATAATAATAAATTTGTGTTTTCTCTCAGAACTGTGCTCTGCAAAAACCCAGCCTTGACTGCCATTCCAATAGATCTGCCAAGTGACACAGTCAAGTTTCGTCTGGAGCGCACCTCGGTTTCTAGAATCTTCAGAGGTGCTTTTTCTGCCATGCCAGAAGTGCTTTATCTGTGGCTTACATATAACTCTATCACCGTTCTACATCCAAGGAGTTTCACAAACCTATCTTTCCTTCACGAGTTACGACTGGATGGAAACCTCCTGTCCTCCTTTCCCTGGGAGGGACTCAGGGATGTGCCCCGACTCCGAACCCTTGGACTGCACAATAACCGCTTGGCACGAATCCCACCCCTCGCTGCGCGTTACCTCGCCAATGTGACTTACTTGGACCTCTCAAGCAACAGGCTAAACACCCTGCCAAACGATCTGACTGCTCTCTGGCCATTCAGTGACAGCACTCAGACCCAGCGCTCGGTGGTTCTAGGTGAAACACCACACTGTAGATCATTTGTTAGGCTGTCATAACTAAAATGAAGAAAGCAAATGTTCACTGATAACTTGTCAAATATCTACATATAGCATATAGTACTGGCAACAATATGATGTGTTGTAAATATACCGTGGGTTGGGTTCAAGATTGTTTGACTAGTAAGACTTTAAGGGATAGTTCACCCAAAAATGAAAACAACTGTCAATAATTACTCACCCTCATGTCGTGTCAAACCCGTAAGACCTTTATTCATCTTCGGAGCACAAATTAAGATATTTCTGATGAAATTCGAGAACTTTCTTTCCCTGCCTAAACATCAACGCAACTAAAATGTTTTATGGCCCAGAAAGTTAGTAAGGACATTGATACAATAGTCAAAAAAATCAGTGGTTCAAAAAAAAAATCAGTGGTTCAATTGTAATTTTATGACGCAACTAGAATACTTTTTGTATGCAAAGAAAACACTACCTTTCTGGGCGTTGAACATGCCAGTTGCATTGATGTCTATGCAGGGTCAGAAGGCTATCAGATTTCATTAAAATATCTTAATTTGTATTCTGAAGATGAATGAAGGTCTTGCAGGTTTGGAACGACATGTGGGTAATTAATGACAAAATTTTCATTTTGGACGAACTATCGCTTTAATGTTTTCAATATCCTAAAACTTAAAGGGATAGTTCACCCAAAAATGAAAATTTGGTCAAATTTTGACTTTCCTTAAAAGTTTGTTCCGGCTTTTATCAGAGCGGTGGTGTTGGGATGTTCGCTAACAGTATAGAGTGTTTTTTTACGACACTGAACTGAACAAAACTGTCATATTTTGCAGATTATTGCTGCTGAAAATGGTGAATTATTGTCATGTTTTGGGCTGTAGTAATTGGTTGGATCAGGTAAAATATTTGGAGTACTATAGACTGCCAAAAGTTATAACAAATCAAGGAGAAGAGTGCAAAAAAACTGAGGAACAAAAGGCGTTTGTGGCCAAACTGAACCAGGATTTCCAAAGAAAAAATTTTGACATCATTCATGTTTGTTCTTATAATTTCGGGTCATGTAGGTAAAATATTAGGCTTATCTTAATTAATACAGCTCATGTGATCTTTACCACCTATTAACTTCAGTTTGTCAAAATATTTTGCCATTTCCTGCTTACTAAGTTCTCTATTGGCGCTTTTCCACTACACAGTACCAGCTCGACTCGGCTCGACTGGGCTCTGTTTGGTTTTCCACTGTGTAAAAGTTGTACCTGTACCTCCACAATAGTACCTGGTTGTCATAGCGACACTGCAAGAAACTGCCGTGATGTAATCTTCTACGCGACACACACCCGCTGTCTGCACCTCCTCGTTTGACCACGGCGTATTCTTCCGAGTTGCCATAATATGTAATGGATTGGATATGTCACGCAATCTCTGGCCAAACTTTTTAAAAATGGTGGGGTTATTCTGGATACTATTGCTGGCGCGTGCAATGATGACGCAGTGAATAGTGACGATTCTCTCTGACCAATCAGCAGTCTGCTGTGTTTTCACGTCACATTTTAGTATCGCCTCAGCTCGCTTGGAACCTCGCCAGAGGTGGTACGAAAAAAAGTACCTGGAAGCCGGTACAGGTACAACTTTTACACAGTGGAAAACCAAAGAGAGCCGAGTCGAGGCGAGCCGAGGCGAGCTGAGGCGAGCTGGTATAGTGGAAAAGCGCCATTTATGATTTTGCAGCTTCCACACGTTTTTTCTGTGGTTTAAACAGCATAAATTAGCAGAACAACATATTCAGTAGCACATTAATCATGCTGTGCTGTTGTTTACATCTGAGTATCTAATATGGCAGCGCATCCAAGTAACTGACCAAACCGTGACGTAAGTGCAAACCCTCTATACCACTGCTAATGTTCCTTTTCATTTAGGGGTAAAACAAAGTTTGAAATATATTAGCAGTG